>NC_142736.1:1585000-1700000 GCF_051943395.1 Hippocampus bargibanti | reverse complement strand
TGTGTGTGTGTGTGTGTGTGTGTGTGTGTGTGTGTGTGTGTGTGTGTGTGTGTGTGTGTGTGTGTGTGTGTGTGTGTGCGTGCGTGTGTGTGTGTGTGTGTATGATCAATGGTCCTCATGAATAATTGAGTCTACCCATGGTGCATCGCGGGACGAGTGCCCCGTTGTGTTCGGGCTTTCTGTCCGGCAAGCATTTTGCTTCCGGCAGCATTTTTCCTGCCTTGACATAGTCAATCGGATGCAGACGAAACATCAGCGTGGAAAAGAAAGGCGGGAACAAATTAGATAACAACCCTCCCCCCCCCCCACCTCCTCCTCTTCTCGGCTTCGGATGCTCTCCTCACTTTTAAAATATGGACTCGGGAGGGGAAGGAGAAGAAGGTTGGATGGAGGACCAGTGGGAAAAATGGTAGGCGTGCTTTCTCTCTTTTATTTTTATGTATTTTTTTTCGGGCATTGGAATGTTGCGAGATAGTCGCGTGACCTTGCGCGAGCGTTAGCATCCTCTTGAGTTAGCGTGTTCAAGCTAAGGGGCTTTTCTTGCCCTTGAATGGGGGGTGGTGGTGGGGGTATGCATCTGCTTTTGTCCGTCCTGGGAGTGATGTTGTGCCTGCAGAGTAAAATAAAAATAAAAATAGCTGCACAGCCCATCATCCTCTTGCCGTTACGTGCAATGCTGTCAATCAAACCCGTACTGGGATGGATGTCATCCATCGAACGAGGGTGATTGATGTGGAAGTGACATCCGTCCGTCTTGCTCGGTGTCCAAAGTATGTCCTTGCAAGAGGACATACTAAGCTGATGAATGGCTAGCGGCTTGCGCACACTGTGCTCTTTTAAGTTAGGAGTATGAAGCTGTCAATCATCCGGGGACAGATGCAGGTAGACAGTGATACTTTGGCTTATGGACTTAATTGGTTCCCAGACAGAGGATGTAAGGTGAAAAGTGTGTATCGCAAAAAATAATTTTCCATAGGAAACCATTAAAATGAGAATAATCCGTTCCCAGGTCCCCATAAAACATAATTTTCGAATTTTGTAAGCCTTAAAACTACACAAAATATACCTTATTTTACGTACAATAAATGTACGATGGTATTATAATTAAAGAAATAAACTGTACTATATAATAAAGTCATTTGATGACTTTTGTGATGGTCGTTGATGGCTTTGTCGTTGATGGGTTCGCTCCCGGGGGGCCGTTGTGAATTTGGGGTAAGTCATTAGAATGTTTCATCCGCTCCATATATTACATGTACAGTGATACCTCGGCTTACGAACTTAATTGGTTGCCATAGAGAGTGTGTAAGGCGAAAAGTGTGTATCCCAAAAATGAGTTTCGCATAGGAAACCATTAAAATGAGAATAATCCGTTCCCAGGTCCCCATAAAACATAATTTTCTACTTTCTAATTTTCTAAGCCTTAGAACTACACAAAATATACCTGATTTTATACATTTATAATAAATATGCTATGGTATTATAATTAAAGAAATAAACTGTACTATATAATAAAGTGGTTTTATTGACCTTTGTGATAGTCGTTGATTGCTTTATGGAATGGAGTGACCGGTTTCATCAGCATTAAACACTTGTTGAGGAACGTAGCCTTCTTCTTTCATCATCTTGAGGAATGATCCCTTGTAAGTGCTTTCTCTGCCATAATTTTACCTTGTTCCTCATCCATCAAGTGTACAGATGGCTTGTGCGGGTTATTTGTGGAGCCTGATTGATGGGATATTTTAATCTTACAGTCTGTACTCTGCTTTTGTATAATCAAAGCTGAAACGTGTCCAAATGTCACTGTTTTCTATCCATTTTCTCACTATCTCTCTGTCGTCTGCCTGTCTCTTTAATGTTTAAACCACCTTCCCTCACTGCTGCGTTCTTGACCAATCACGTGGCTTTAACCAAAGACTGTGGGCGGGCAATAGAGGACCAAAACAAGTCGGCTGCCATTTTCTTGTTAGGAGAAAGGGCTCGTTTGCGAACGACACATCACTCATTGTGGCAGCTCTGCGTGTATCCCGAAAAATAGTTTGTATGCCAAGGTTAAATTTTCATAAATGTAACGTTCGTAAACCGAAACGTTCGTAAGCCAATGGGTTCGTTGGCTTACGAGGCTACCTAAAATGTGTCGCTAACGCTACTTGATTAGGTCACACAATTCAATGTGTCGATCATTGACTTTGTGCGAGGAGTGATGTTCAAAGCCATTTTATGTATTCATTAATAATTAATAAAAAATATATATTTGGGTGTTTGAAATTGGTGCACGATTAGCATTCACTGGGTTGTCCATTGAGAATTACAAATGTATGATTGTCCTCAACGCAATTTGAAGATGATGATAGATTTGTATTTGTTTTATAATCTAATTTCTTTCTCCTGAATACCCCCCCAACCCCCCCCCAGGTTGACTCACGACATTAGTTTGGGTGAGTTTGAAGACGATGATCTGTCAGAGATTACGGAGATCACGGATGAGCGTGGGATGAGCCTCAACTGCAATGGCCCAGATATCAAGGTAACACTCGAGCAAATGGGATTCAAACCTTTTCTTTTTATTACCCCGTTAAAAAAAAAAAATAGTTATCGGCGGATGAACACCAAACCCACACGGTCGAACAGGTGGCTGGCGGACTAGTTTTCGTCACCAACTTTCTTTGAGTGCAGACGTGGTTTGTTATCGAGTGGAGTACTTTTGTTATTAAAAAGACCCCACCGTGTTAAGCCAAAGAGGACACAAAAGACAATTACAGTCTAACATAAGAAGGAGATCATCACGAAAGACAAACAAGGTGTGCGTTTGTGTGATTTTAGCGTCCTAGTACCAGTATGCTAAGTCGACCGTCGCTACGTGTGGCTAAAGGGTGTTTCTGTGTTGTCTAAGCAACAATCTCAGGCAATAGAAGAGGTTGAAAAACTTCTGTTGATTTGGATTAAGGAAAAGGGTTAGCTAGCAGGGGACATTGTGAGTGAGGGTATTATCGCTGAGAAAGAGACCAGTCAAGAGGCAACTACATCAACGACCATCACAAAGGTAAATAAAACGACTTTATTATACAGTAGAGTTTATTTCCTTAATTACAATACCATAGCACATTTATTATACATAAAGTAAGGTATATTTTGTGTAGTTTTTAAGGGTTATTTATTCAAAAATGATGTTTTATGGGGAACTTAATTGGTTCCCAGACAGTGTGTAAGGCGAAAAGTGTGTATCCCAAAAATTAATTTCCCATAGGAAACCATTAAAATGACAATAATCCGTTCCCCAGGTACCCATAAAACATATTTTTCTATTTTCTAAGCCTTAAAACTACACAAAATATACATTCTTTTATGTGTAATAAATGTGCTATAGTATTATGATTAAAGAAATAAACTGTACCGTACAATAAAGTCATTTTATTGACCTTTGTGTCACGTTTTTGCGAGGTGGTGATGGCGGGTTCGGATCCCAAAAAGCAGGCAGGAGGGAGCAGGAGGTTGTTTGACAAATTGTATTAAAATAAAGTCAGCAGGAACAAAATGTAAAACATCAAAATGATCTGAATGGAAAAAATACAAAGTAGCAAAAGAAGACCAAAAGTAAAAGCCCGCCAAGGTTAAACAAACACGTACACGATGCATGCTGCAACCAAGCAGCAAACAAACAATGAATCGGCACTGGATGATCGTGCCAGGTGTCCTTTAAGTGTCATTGATTATAACGACCAGCACCTGCGAGGCTGCCGACAGGGCTGACGTCGCTACCCGCTGTTCGCCAATCTGATCGGGACGACCAGCACCTGTGCAGGTGCAGGCGGGGCCGACAGCGCCCCCCGTTGGTCGCCAACCAGATCATGACACTTTGTGATGGTCGTTGATTGCTTTATGGAATGGAGTGACCGGTTTCATCAGCATTAAACACTTGATGAGGAACGTAGCCTTCTTCTTTCACCATCTTGAGGAATGAGCCCTTGTAGGTGCTTTCTCTGTGATCATTTTACCTAGCTCCTCATCACTTGTGTTCTGTTTAGCTGGGTTGATATATTTTTGCATCAAGTGTCCAGATGGCTTGTGCGGGTTATTTGTGGAGCCTGATTGATGGGATATTTTAACCTTGCAGTCTACACTCTGACTTTGAACTATCAAAGTTGAAACAAGTTCAAATTTCACTGTTTTCTATCCATTTTATCACTCTCTCTCTCTGTTTTCTGCCTGTCTCTTTAATGTTTAAACCACCTCCCCTTACTGCTGCTTTCTTGACCAATCACATGGCTTTAACCGAAGACTGGGGGCGGGGAATAGAGGATAAAAAAAAGTCGGTTGCCATTTCCTTTTTTAGAGAACATGCTCGTTTGCAAACGACACATCACTCATTGTGGCGCTCAGTGTGTTTCCCGAAAAATAGTTTGCATGGCAAGGTTACATTTTCATAAATTTAACGTTCGTAAACCGAAAAGTTCGTAAGCCAAGGGGTTCGTAAACCGAGCTATCACTGTATTTACTTTTTGGTGAGCAAATGAGCATTTGATATATTTGGGGTCCACGTGTGCTTTGTCATGCTTTCGTAATTGCGTTGCTAATCATAGAAGTGCCTTTTCTGAACGGAAGCATCGTATCCACACACAGATTTTTTTAAAGCAAAAAAAGCCAATGGAGCTATTTCCATGGCAACCTACTTTCACATCCCACCCCACATGCGTTGGGGTAAAAAAAAACAGCAAAGGGATGCTTTCCGCTGTCCCCATGAATACTGCTTACGTCATCTTATCCACTCATCGGGAAAGATGACGGGCCTCGTTAGCGCCAACGCAAACGGTCAAGCATCTTGTGTCTCTGCGTGTGCTTTTTATTAATAATAATAATAATAATACATTTGATTTCTAAGTGCCTTTCAAAACTCAAGGTGACTTTATAGTCACAGGATCAATTTTTCTGTGGGTGAGCAGCGGCAGCCACATGCGCCAGCGTTCACTCAAACTGGAATTACTCTGATAGAAAGTTAGCTAGCTGGCTAATAGCCAGTTAGATAGCTAATAGATAGCCAGATAGCGAATAGCTAGTCTGCTAGCTAATAAATAGCCAGCTAGATAGCTATTTAGCAAATAGATATCTAATAGATATGTAGCAAGGTAGCCAGCTAGATAGCTCTCTAGATAGCCAGCTAGACAGTGAGATTAGCTAGCTAATAGATAGCCAGCTATATAGCTATTAGCTAGCATATAGATAGCAAATAGACAGCCAGCTAGATAGATAGTTAGCAAATAGATATCAAATATATATGTAGCAAGGTATCCAGATAGATAGCTAGCTAGATAGCCAGCTAGACAGTGAGATTAACTAGCTAATATATAGCCAGCTATATAGCTATTACCTAGCATTTAGATAGCAAATAGACAGCCAGCTAGATAGCTAGCTAGATAGCCAGCTAGACAGCGACATTAGCTAGCTAATAGATCCATGGACACAAAATAGTCGCAAAAGTATTATTATTATTATTATTTGTATTATTATTTTTATGATGATGATGATGATCATTATTATTATTTTTATAAAAAGCCGAAAGGAAAAGGTGATTGTGAATTTCTTTATTATGAGATGAATCAAGGCTATCTAATTTAGTTATTATTATTATTATTATTATTAAAAAGCCAAAAGGAAAATAAGGGGATTGTGAATTTCTTCATTATGAGATGAATAAAGGTTATATAATTTAGTTATTATTGTCCCTGAGAGCTTTGAAAGGCACTTGAAATAAAATTTTTATTATTATTATTATTATTATTATTATTATTATTATTATTATTATTGGAATAGATTGGATTTGCCTTTGTTAGTCTCATTATTATGATTATGATTATGGTTATGATTCTTATTCTTATTCTTATTATTGTTGTTATCATTATTATTATTAGTAGTACTAGTAGCAATATTATTATTATTATTATTATTATTAATATTAGTAGTAGTTGTAGTAATAGTATTATTTTTACCAAAACTATTATTCTAAGTCTACTTAATCTTCTTCTTCTCTTGATTATTATTATTCTATATTTAAAATTTGTGATACCGATTATTTGTGAGTCATCAAGTTGCAACCTAGTGTGATTGTGGGATTCGCCCTCCCCCTCCTTCTCCAATTGGACGAGAGCTCAGCATCACAGTATGACAGCGTCGCCAAGGGCAACAGGCGCTCCTCATCCGCCTCCACGTCGTCATCGTCGTCGTCACTTGTCTCCTAGCAACGCAGCGGTGCCTTTCAAATTCAGGCCGTAAAATACGAGATGGGTGCAAGCGGAAGCGGCTTGCGTTAGCAGATATTGATCTTCGCTTTGAAATCGCCAAAGGGAAACGCCCCTGACCGAGAAAGCGACACACACAATGCATTTTGGGTACTTTGTTTGCTCTGAAAACTTCGTGTTGATGGTGAAATTAGAAGGAAAACTACATAAAGCTATCTAGCTCGCTATCTAGCTGGCTACCTTGCTACTATTTGATATCTATTTGCGAACTGCCTATCTAGCTGGCTACCTAACTTGCTATATATTTGCTATCTATTAGCTATAGTAGCTATATTAGCTAGAGATGGATAGCTAGCTACAGTGGGATAGCTCACTAGAGTGGGATAGCTCGCTAGAGAGGGGTAGCTAGCCAGAGATAGAGAGCTAGCTAGCTAGAGGGAGAGATAGCTAGCTAGAGGGAGAGATAACTAGCTAGCTAGAGAGAGATAACTAGCTAGCTAGTGAGAGATAACTAGCTACATAGTGAGAGAGAGCTAGCTAGCTGGCTAGAGAGAGATAGGTAGCTAGCTAGAGAGAGCTAGGTAGCTAGCAAGAGCGAGATAGCTAGCTAGCAGGCGAGAGAGAGAGAGAGAGAGAGATAGCTAGCTAAAAAGAGATAGCTAGCTAGAGATAGCCACCTAGCGAGAGTTACATTCTCAAATAAACTAATAACAAAATAAATAAAAAAATAAACAATTAAAACATTAAAACATTAAAAAAATAAACAATTAAAAAAATTAAAAAAATAAGAATAAAAAAAATAAAAAAATAACAAATTAAAACATTTAAAAAAAATAAAAATTAACAAAATTACAAAATTAAAGCCTTACAAGGATCGAAAAAAACATGCAGTTTCCAGTGTTGCTAAACAAGCATGTTCTTAACATGTTTCTTCTCAGACAGAAGCCATATTACATAAAAAATATATATATATATATATTTCAATTTTCAAACCGGTTTGAAAAGCATCCATGGAGGAAAAGAGGAATTTTCTCATTGGCCGCTTGAATCTCCTCATCTGTTCCCCCGCGTACGCCCTCCCCTTACCCGTTTCTCCACTCTGACCGTCTTCCAATCACGGCAGGGCCACGTGAGGCGAGGGACCAATAGCAGGCCGGGGAGGGCGGAGCTAGGCGCTGTCGGACAGCTCCGGGCAGAGATGCTGCATTTGGATCTCATCGATGGTGCTGGCGGTTTCCGTGGCGATAAAAAGTCCTCCATCGCACCTTCACCGGTCACCAAGGATCCAACGGGACCCGTTACCATGGATACCTACCGGCCCAAGAGACCCACAACGCTGAATCTCTTTCCAATTGTGCCCCGTACGCAGGTACTGTCATTTATTGCTTTGTTTTTTTTTTTTTTTTACATGATTGTACACAGAAAGATGATTTATTTTTTTTGGGGTGATTAAGATTTCATCTCATATTTATCTTTTCGTGATATCATATTACTATTACATTGACTCGGCTGAAGAAATATAGATTTTGTATTGTTGTCGTCATTTTCATTTGATGCGACAGTGGTGACCTTGTTCTCTGATCACTTGGAAGGAGAATGCGTGACGCTGTACGTTGACTGCCAATCTCGGGAGGACACAACAGCTTATTTAGCCAGCTCTCGAGCTGGCTAGCTACCTCTCTCTAGCTAGTTAGCTATCTCTCTCTCTAGATAGATAGCTATTTCGCTCTCTAGCTATCTCTCTCTCTCTCACTCTCTCGCTCACTAGCTAACTAGCTATCTCTTTCTAGCTAGTTAGCTATCTCTCTCTCTGGCTAGCTATCTCTTTCTCTCTCTCTCTCTGATTAGCTATCTCTCTATCTAGCTCTCTCTCTCTCTCTCGCTCTCGCTCTCGCTCTCGCTCTCTCTCGCTCTCTAGCTAACTAGCTATCTCTCCCTAGCTAGTTAGCTATCTCTCTCTCTGGCTAGCAATCTCTTTCTCTCTGATTAGCTATCTCTCTCTCTCTCTCTCTCTCTCTCTCTCTCTCTCTCTCTCTCTCTCTCTCTCTCTCTCTCTCTCTCTCTCTCTCTCTCTCTCTCTCTCTCTCTCTCTCTCTCTCTCGCTCTCTAGCTAACTAGCTACCTCTCTCTAGCTAGTTAGCTCTCTCTCTCTCTGGTTAGCTATCTCTCTATCTAGCTCTCTCTCTCTCGCTCTCGCTCTCGCTCTCGCTCTCGCTCTCGCTCTCTCTCGCTCTCTAGCTAACTAGCTATCTCTCCCTAGCTAGTTAGCTATCTCTCTCTCTGGCTAGCTATCTCTTTCTCTCTCTCTCTCTCTCTCTCTCTCTCTCTCTCTCTCTCTCTCTCTCTCTCTCTCTCTCTCTCGCTCTCTAGCTAACTAGCTACCTCTCTCTAGCTAGTTAGCTCTCTCTCTCTGGCTAGCTATCTCTCTCTCTCTCTCTCTGGTTAGCTATCTCTCTATCTAGCTCTCTCTCTCTCTCTCTCTCTCTCTCGCTCTCGCTCTCGCTCTCGCTCTCTCTCGCTCTCTAGCTAACTAGCTATCTCTCCCTAGCTAGTTAGCTATCTCTCTCTCTGGCTAGCTATCTCTTTCTCTCTGATTAGCTATCTCTCTCTCTCTCTCTCTCTCTCTCTCTCTCTCTCTCTCTCTCTCTCTCTCTCTCTCTCTCTCTCTCTCTCTCTCTCTCTCTCTCTCTCTCTCTCTCTCTCTCTCTCTCTCTCGCTCTCTAGCTAACTAGCTACCTCTCTCTAGCTAGTTAGCTCTCTCTCTCTCTGGTTAGCTATCTCTCTATCTAGCTCTCTCTCTCTCGCTCTCGCTCTCGCTCTCGCTCTCGCTCTCTCTCGCTCTCTAGCTAACTAGCTATCTCTCCCTAGCTAGTTAGCTATCTCTCTCTCTGGCTAGCTATCTCTTCTCTCTCTCTCTCTCTCTCTCTCTCTCTCTCTCTCTCTCTCTCTCTCTCTCTCTCTCTCTCTCTCTCTCTCTCTCGCTCTCTAGCTAACTAGCTACCTCTCTCTAGCTAGTTAGCTCTCTCTCTCTGGCTAGCTATCTCTCTCTCTCTCTCTCTCTCTGGTTAGCTATCTCTCTATCTCTCTCTCTCTCTCTCTCTCTCTCGCTCTCGCTCTCTCTCTCTCTCGCTCTCTAGCTAACTAGCTATCTCTCCCTAGCTAGTTAGCTATCTCTCTCTCTGGCTAGCTATCTCTTTCTCTCTCTCTGATTAGCTATCTCTCTCTCTCTCTCTCTCTCTCTCTCTCTCTCTCTCTCTGTCTCTCTCTCTCTCTCTCTCGCTCTCTAGCTAACTAGCTACCTCTCTCTAGCTAGTTAGCTCTCTCTCTCTCTGGCTAGCTATCTCTCTCTCTCTCTCTCTCTCTCTCTCTGGTTAGCTATCTCTCTATCTAGCTAGCTATCTCTCTCTAGCTATTCCTCTCTCTCGCTTTCTCTCTCTCTGACACTCTCCATAGCTCTCTCTTTCTAGCTCTCTCGCGCTTCTTCTCGCTCTCTCTTTAGCTCACTCTCTCTCTCTCTAGCTAGCTCTCTCTCTAGCTCTCTCTCGCTCCCTTTCGCTCTCTCTTTAGCTCTCTCTCTCTCTCTCTCCAGCTAGCAATCTCTCTCTCTCTCTATAGCGAGCTATTTCTGTCTCTCTAGCTAGCTGTCTCTCTCTGTTTCGCTCTCTAGCTAGCTATCTCTCTCTCTAGCTATCTCTCTCTTTTTAGCTAGCCATCGCTCTCTCTAGCTATCTATCGTTAGCTGTCTATCTAGCTCTCTCTGTCCCTCCAGCTAGCCACATTTCTCTCGAGCTGTCTCTCTCTTTCTAGCTAGCTAGCTCTCTCGAGCTCTATTTAATACGGTCATTTTTTTTTTAATTAATTATTGTATTTTGTTGTTTTTGTTTTTTTTACTCCTGTGTGACTTATATGTTGTTGTTTTTGTTCAGCATTTTATGGCTGATGCGACCCATTCTACGGAGCAATTTATAAGCCGGAAAATTCGGAACAAATCCGATTAATTTTTTGTTGTTTGACGAGGAATTGTATCTTATTGTGGACATCTCACCAGCTTCAATAGCTGAGACGATTACATAAGAGGCGTGCCCGCCAACGATTTCTAGGTCGTATTCTACAACGCGAGTACTTGAGAGCTGTCGAGCGATGCGCAGGCAACCGGGTTGTTGCTTCCGGGTCAGTGAATCAATAAAAAAAAAACAGTAACTGTTATCTTTATTCAATTCTGCTTCATTTGGCCAATTTGTACTGCTGAAAAGCAAGAAGAATAAACCGCAGTAGAGTCATACATTGGCTTACAAACTTAATTGGTTCCCAGACAGAGTGTGTAAGGCGAAAAGTGTGTATCCCAAAAATTAATTTCCCATAGGAAACCATTGAAATGAGAATAATCCGTTCCAAGATCCCCATAAAACATAATTTGCTAATTTTTTAAGCCTTAAAACTACACAAAATATACCTTATTTGATGTATAATAAATGTGCGATGGTATTATAATTAAAGAAATTGGAATCAGAAAACCTTTATTCGTCCCACAATGGGGAAATTTGCAAGAATAAACTGTAAATAAATAAATATATACTGTACTGTATAGTAAAGTGGTTTCATTTATCATTGTGGTGGTCGTTGATGGCTTGATGGAATGGAGTGGCCAGTTTCATCAGCATTAAACACTTGATGAGGAACGTAGCCTTCATCTTTCACCTTCTTGACGAATGATCCCCTGGAGGTGCTTTCTCTGCCATAATTTTACCTAGTTCCTCATCAATTGTGTTCTGTTTAGCTGGGTTCATAGCTTTTTGCATCAAGTGTATAGATGGCTTGTGCGGGTTATTTGTGGAGCCTGATTGATGGGATATTTTAACCTTGCAGTCTACACTCTGCTTTTGAAAAATCAAAGTTGAAACGAGCCTAAATTTCTACCCATTCTAAGACTGTTTTTTTTTTCAAGTCAACACGTCCAGACAGAACGGCCGATGTGATATCAGGATTAATCCTGAGTCCTGATAATCTCCCATCTGGTTACACCGTAATTGTTCTAAGTACTTTATCGTAAGTGTGGCTTCACAGGAGAAAAAAAACAAACACGAGATCTTCGTTTTTCCAATTCACGATCGCATACGTCTGAGTTATTAATAAACACGCCACATGAGTCATTTGCCCAAAGCAATCATCTTTCTTTCTTTCTTTCTTTTTTTTCCTACTCCTGTCAAGATGATTCCACATCTTTCGTTACCACGACGACAGCTTCATATCCGTCGCCTGGTACGCAAGATTGACAATTGAGTCATGCATCAATTCTGGTGGATGTGGCAAGAGGGACTCAATTCAAAATTCCATATTGGTACAAAAAAATAATAATAATAATAATAATAAATAATAATAGAAAACACAACAATAATAATAAAACCAATAATAATAGTAGTAATAAAACATTAATAATAATAATAATACAAACAATAATAATAACAAAAAAATTAATAATAATAAATAATAATCGTAAACACAATAATAAACATAATAATAGAAAAGACAATAATAATAATAATAATAATAAAACCAATAATAATAGTAATAATAAAACATTAATAATAATAATAATAATACAAACAATAATAATAACAAAAAAAAATAATAATCGTAAACACAATAATAAACATAATAATAGAAAACACAATAATAATAATAATAATAATAATAAAACCAATAATAATAGTAATAATAAAACATTAATAGTTATAATAATAATAATACAAACAATAATAATAACAACAATTAATAATAATAATCGTAATAATAAAAACACTAATATTAATAATAAAAACAAGAATGATAATAATAAAAACAATAATGGTAATAAAAACAATAATGATAATAATAATAATAATAATAAAAACAATAATAATGATCATAATAATAATCATCATCATAAACATAATAATAAAAGTAAAATGTTTTCATCCGGAGCTGCAAATAAATAAATAAATAAATTTAGCTCAAAATACATAAATATAAAAATGAATATAAATAAACAAAAATAAATACATACATACATAGATGTATACATAAATAAACAGGTAAATACGTAGATGAATAGACAAATAAAGAGATAGATAAAGAAATGCAACCTGGAGTTTATTTATATCCCATTTTCATGACATTTTTTTACTGTATATCCGTCCGTGTAGAGTGTATTAAAACAATACATTTGTTTTCGGACAAACTTCTATTTGTTTCCCTCTACTTTCAAAGTAAAATGGTCTCGAAAATTTCAATAAATCATGAAATGTCTTCCCAGTGAAGGGGCAAACGGTCTGGTTCCCTTTAAATGCAAGCCACTACGCATAGACAAAAGCCTCATTCAGTGCATATTCGCCAGCTTTGTGGTCAGTTGGGGACAAAAAAGGTGGAGTCTCAAGATCCAAATCTTGTATTTATTCGCTCTTTCTTTTTCAGGACACGTTAAACAACAATTCCTTTGGCAAGAAATACACCTGGCAGGATAAAGTTTCTGGCTCATCTTCACCTCTCAAAACTGGTCAGTTTTTATTTATTTATTTATTCATTCATTCATTCTTGTGTGTGTGTATTTGTTGACTCATTTATTTATTGACTCATTGACTCATTACCTCATTACCTCATTGATTCATGGATTCATGTTTTTATTTATTGACTCGTTTATTTATTTATTTATTTATTATTTGTTGACTCATTTATTTTTTTGACTCATTGACTCACAGATTAATGTATGTATTTTTATTTATTTATTTATTTATTTATTGCCTTGTGTGTTTATTTATTTATTTATTTATTTGTTGACTCGTTTATTTATTGACTCATTACCTCATTGATTTATGGATTCATGTTTTTATTTATTTATTTATTTATTGACTCATTTATTTATTGACTCATGGATTCACTGATTTATTTATTTATTGCCTTGTGTGTTTATTTATTCATTTATTTATGTATTTGTTGACTCATTTATTTATTGACTCATTGACTCATTACCTCATTACCTCATTGATTCATGGATTCATGTTTTTATTTATTTATTTATTTATTGACTCATTTATTTATTGACTCATTGACTCACGGATTCGTGTATTTATTTATTTATTTATTTATTTATTTATTTATTTATTTATTTGTTGACTCATTACCTCATTAATTTATCGATGAGAAGGTTTCTTCAGCCGTCATCTGTACAAAAGTGAAGGTTTCGGACGTTTCGCCTCCTATCCAAGAGGCTTCGTCAGCGAACTAAAGTCTGACTGGTCGTATCGGCCAGTGGGGCCACAGGGAGGGGTCCCCCGCCCCTCCCAACCTGAGAGTAGGGACCTATCATAGCTGTGTCCGGCGCCACCAGGTCTGGACATTAGGGATATATAAATGGGGCCGATACGACCAGTCAGACTTTAGTTCGCTGACGAAGCCTCTTGGATAGGAGGCGAAACGTCCGAAACCTTCACTTTTGTACAGATGACGGCTGAAGAAACCTTCTCATCGATGGACCACTCCTGTACGACTGAGAGCTTACACAGACTCATGAATTTATGGATTCATGTTTTTATTTATTTATTTATTGACTCGTTTATTTATTTATTATTTATTTATTGACTCATTTATTTATTGACTCATTGACTCATGGATTCATGTATTTATTTATCTATTTATTTATTTATTTATTTATTTATTTATTTATTTATTTATTTATTGCCTTGTGTGTTTATTTATTTATTATCTATTGACTCATTTATTTATTGACTCATGGATTCACGTATTTATGTATTTATTTATTTATTTATTTATTTATTTATTCGTGTGTGTGTGTGTGTGTGTGTGTGTGTGTGTGTGTGCGTGCGTGTGTGTGTGTGTGTGTGTGTGTGTGTGTGTGTGTGTGTGTGTGTGTGTGTGTGTGTGTGTGTGTGTGTGTGTGTGTGTGTAAGCCTGTCTTGGCGTGACATGACGAACAAGGGGGCGGGACCTTCTGAGACTAGCCCATTTCCGGTTTCATTTTGAAGTAGTTTTGGGAGACTTGAAGTCATTTTTCATTCTGGTTTTGCATTTGACTAAAAATATCATCCTGCACGTTTTGGCTATTTTAGATGCTATAAAACATTTTTCTGATGTTATTTAGGAAACAAAAACAATGCTGTCGTTTGTCCTTCAATGTTTGACTGTTTGTCTTTTCCCGTCTCGCAGGCGAGCGAACGCCGCCGCGCCAGCACGTCTGCCTGAGCGACGAAGATACAGTACGAAGTGGCGGCGCTCACACCAAAGACCGAGGCACTTCCACCGACGCCCCCTGCCGGCGCTCGCGCCCATCCGGACCACCGCAAAGCTCGGCGGCGGGGACGTCCACGCGGCCCAAGTTTCAGGAGAAGCCCCCCGCGCCGCCGCCGCCGCCGCAGAATTACAAACCAGCTCCTCTCTATCCGCCGTGTGAGCACCAGAAGATCCGTTCCCACCCCGAGGAGCCCACGGAGGAGATCTACCTGACCCCCGTGCATCGCCGTTCGGACCTCTCGGACCGGGATCGCCCTTTCCTTTCACAGCTAAGCGAACAGGGTCGCATGTCCGTCAGCTCGGATACAGAAGCCCCGCCCCCTTACCAGCCGCTGCCCGACATTTCCAACCCGTCCATCTACGAGGAGGACGAAGCGCCTTCCGTCGCTCCGCCTTCTTACGCCTCCTGCGTGGAATCGCTCATCACGCCGCCCGCCGTGGCGCTCCGCGCTCATCCTTCCCTGCTTCTGGATTTGAGTCTCAAGGGGTCGGCGCGGTACGCGGACGCCACGGATGAAAGCTACTGCGGGGACGAGGACCGGGATAGAATGGTTACGGACGAGCGGATAAATAGAACGGCGGGGAAGGTGGAACGGGGCGATGGAAGAGTTGCGGCGCCGAGGACTTCCATGAGCTCGGACGCGAGCGGTTTGTCGTACGATTCGGTCAAATACACTTTGGTGGTGGACGAACACGCTCAGCTGGAGCTGGTCAGTTTGAGACAATGTTACCAGGGTTATAGCGACGACAGCGATACGCCCACCGTCTATGACAATTGCGTCTCCTCGCCGTACCAATCGGCCGTCGGGGAGGAGTACCGGGAGGCGGACGGCGAGGATGATTGCGCACGTTTGGGGGGAGTCCGACGTGAGGCCACGGCGTGTTTGTCCCAAGACTCCACGCCGGATGACGGTGACCTGCATTTCTCCAAAAAGTTCCTCAATGTCTTCATGAACGGACGATCCAGCTCATCCAGTAAGTCGGCTTGCACTGGGAATAGTTGTCATTCATTCATTCATTCATTCATTCATTCATTCATTCATTCATCCATTCATTGGTTCGTTCATTCGTTCATTTATCCATCCTTTTTTAAATTTTGTATTAGTTATTTATTTGTATTTTTTTAATTTTTTTTTACATTTTTTTAATTTTTTTAATTTTGTTTTCTTACTTTTGATTTTTTAATGTTTTTATTTTTTTATTTGTTATATCAGATCAGATTTTTTTTATTAACATTTTCATTTTAATATATTTTTTATGTTTACATTTCTATTTTAATTTTTAGTTTTTCATTTTTGTAACTTTTTTATGTGTTTATTTTTTATTTAACTAATTTTATTTATGTATTTGTAAAATATTTGTATTTATTTATGTATTTGTTTGTTTGTTTATTTATGAATTACATGTTTTTATTTTTTTAGTTTTTATATCAGATCATATTTTTTAAATTAACATTTTCATTTTAATATATTTTTTATGTTTACATTTTCTTTATATTTTAATTATCTTTTTAATTTTTGTAACTTTTTTATCTGTTTATTTTTTAACGTATTTTTATTCATGTATTTATAAAATATTTGTATTTATTTATGTATTTGTTTGTTTATTTATAAATTACATGTTTTTATTTTTTTAGTTTTTATATCAGATCATATTTTTTCAATTAACATTTTCATTTTAATATATTTTTTATGTTTACATTTTCTTTATATTTTAATTATTTTTTTCATTTTTGTAGCTTTTTTTACGTGTTTATTTTTTATTTAACTAATCTTATTTATGTATTTGTAAAATATTTGTATTTATTTATGTATTTGTTTGTTTGTTTATTTATAAATTACATGTTTTTATTTTTTTAGTTTTTATATCAGATCATATTTTTTAAATTAACATTTTCATTTTAATATATTTTTTTATGTTTACATTTTCTTTATATTTTAATTATTTTCTTCATTTTTGTAACTTTTATATGCGTTTATTTTTCATTTAACATATTTTTATTGATGTATTTAATTATTTGTAGTTATTTATTTATTTGCTTGTTTGTTTATTTATTTATGAATTAAATGCTTTTATTTGTTTATTTTTTTATGTCAGACCAATTTTTTTTTTAAATTAACATTTTGATTTTAATATATGATGATGATAACATGATACGATTTCCCCGTTGTGGGACAAATAAAGGTATTCTGATTCTGATTTAGGTTTACATTTTTATTTATTTATATTTTAATTGTAATTTTTGTCATTTTTGTAACTTTTTTATCTGTTTATTTTTTTAACATTTTTATTTATGTATTTATAAATTATTTGTATTTATTTATGTATTTGTTTGTTTATTTATTTAAAAATTACATGTTTTTGTTTGTTTATTTTTTATATCAGAGCAGGTTTTTAGATTAACATTTTCATTTTAATATATTTTTTATATTTACATTTTTTATTTCTTTATATTTTAATTGTCATTTTTTTCATTTTTGTAATTTTGCTATGCATTTATTTTTTATTTATTTTTATTAATGTATTTATTCATTATTTGTATTTATTTATTTATTTGTTTGTTTGTTTATTTATTTATGAATTAAATGCTTTTATTTGTTTATTTTTTACATGTGATCAGATTTTTTAAATTAACCTTTTTTTAATTTTATATATTTTTTATGTTTTTAATTTTTATTTTTTTTTATATTTGAATTGCTAATTTTAAAAATTAAAAACTTTTTTTGACGTGTTTATTTTTTAACTTATTTTTATTATTTATGTATTAATTATTTTAATTTATTTATTTGTTTATTTATTTATTTTTTGTCATCCGTGTCTATAAAACTAAGCCTTTTCTCCTTTTTTTCTTTCTTTCTTTCTGCGGCACTTTAGGCGCTGAGTCATTTGGTTTATTTTCCTGCACCATAAATGGAGAAGAGCAAGATCAGACTCACCGAGCTGTCTACAGGTCAGACATAAATATTCAGATTTAAATATTCCCCAAAAAATACAGAAATGTATAAATCCATGGATAAATAAATGGATGAGTGAATGGATGAATGAATGTATAAATGAACGCAGAAATAAACAATGTTAATAGTTTAGTTTAAATCAGCGATTTTATTATTTATCATTTATTTATGGTTTTATTGTTATGTGTATTCTTTTTTTAATTGTAACGTGTCTTTGGGTGTTCTGAAAGACGCTTAGAAATTAAATGTATTATTATTATTATTATTATTATTATTATTATTATTAGTAGTAGTAGTCGTAGTAGTAGTCATAGTAGTAGTAGTAGTATTATAAATAAATGTATAAATGAATAGATAAATAGACACATAAATAAATACATGAATGAATAAACGAATACAGGAATAAACGAATAAATACACACGTAAATACACGCTTACATACACACTTACATACACACATAAATACACAATTAAATACACAAATAAATAAACCAAGAAATAAATAAGGAGGTAGTGTACATTTTTACAGGAACACATTTCACAACAGTGACTCCTTTTTTTCCCCTTCTTTGGGAAAACAAAGGAACAATGATTCTTTTATTTCAAGACATTTGTTTTGGCCATTGGATCGGACCGGATAAGCAAACCAACAAAAAATCCAGATTATGTCCAATCTTTAATTTGGCACCAACCACAAATATTACTAATAAATGTGCGCTTATATAACAAAGCTCGACTTCCAAATTTCAGGCTTTGTTTGGATTGGACACTCGTTGGCGAACTATTGGCCAACAAGTGCCTGCCAGCCTGTTGTTGCACTTGTCACGTTATTTTTATTTAATTTTTTTTTCATTCAATATTTTACTACAACTGTGCACATTCCTCCGCATGAAAACAAACAGCGTAAATGCGGCAGATTTAGCAGGTGAAGTCCCATGCTAGGGGCAGTCTTTGAAATAACGTCTGCCCAGAGGCTTGGGGCGTACAACTTTTACGTTGGGCGTACAACTTTCAAAACGTCTTGGGCCCGGTGGCCGACAACTTCTTCAAGAAAAAAAAAAAAGGTTTTCAAATCAAACGTTTGCTTTATTCAAAACAAACTTTTGCTTGTAGCAAAAGCTACAAGCAAACCGCTACAAGCCACGTAAACTCCTCTTTCTAAGCACCTTTCAAAACTCTCAAGTACACTTTACAGTCACGGTATAATGTACGTTTACGTTTTGTAGCGTCATAAATTTTGTTAGCTTCTTTTGAATCTTTCTTCTGGGGCTGAGGTTCTGTGCGTCTACTTTGGAAAATGATATTCAATTGTACGACCTTATAACGCTCGGGAAAAGAAGGAAGCGCGAAGCAGACTTCTGATTGGCTGAGTCAGAAAACACACGCGAAAGGGAGACGACAGAGCTTGAAACAAAAAAACAAAAGTGAAAAAAAAGTGAAATGCTGAGAACAGGGATAGAAAATCGTGAAATTTGGACTTGTTTCAACTTTGATAGTTCTAAAGCAGAGTGTCGACTGCAAGGTTAAAATATCCCATTAATCAGGCTGCACAAATAACCCGCACAAGCCATCCGGACACTTGATGCAAAAAGCTATCAACCCAGCTAAACAGAACAAAATTGATGAGGAACTAGGTAAAATTATCGCAGAGAAAGCACCTACAATGGATCATTCCTCAAGAAGAAGAAGGCTACGTTCCTCATCGAGTGTTTAATGCTGATGAAACTAGCCACTCCATTCCATCAAGCCATCAACTACCATCACAAAGGTAAATAAAACGACTTTATTATACCGTACAGTTTATTTATTTAATTATAATACCATAGCACGTTTATCATACATAAAATAAGGTATAATTTGTGTAGTTTTAAGGCTTAGAAAATTAGAAAATTATGTTTTATGGGGACCTGAGAACGGATTATTCTCATTTTAATGGTTTCCTATAGGAAATTAATTTTTGGGATACACACTTTTCGCCTTACACACTCTGTCTGGGAACCAATTAAGTTCGTAAGCCAAGGTATCACTGTACTTTGCAACAATGCTTTTTTTTTTTTTTTTTTTTTTTTTTTCGATTAGTCGTCTTATTGTCTTTCAAGTTGGGAAAAATTGGGGGCAGGCAACTTTATGGCCGGGCAGGCAACTTTTCAGGGCGGTGTCCGCTTTACGTTTTGTAATGAGACATGCCATTAGCTTGGACAGGTGAAATATAATTAGCGCTAGAATGATACCATTTTTTTCACCATTTATTTATTTATTTTTTATTTATGTATGTATTTATGTATTTTTTGGGGGGATGGCAGGTTTGTCCCGAGGCACGACGATGAGTTAGAGCTCGAAGTGGATGATCCATTGCTGGTGGAGGTGCAAGGGGAGGATTACTGGTATGAAGGCTGCAACATGAGAACGGGCGCCCGCGGCGTTTTCCCTGCGTATTATGCGACCGAAGTGACTAAGGAGACTGACTGCTTCAAAGGTAATTTGCGCTTTGATGACTCAAAATGGCGGTCGAGGGGTGATCTTCACTTTTCACCAAAGTCATAAGTAGCCAAGTTATCACTCTGGGAAATACGTCAATAAATAGTCTCTAAAATTAAAATAAATATAGTGATACCTTCGCATACGAACGCTACAGCTAACAAACTCGCAAACTTTAAATTCACGAGCATATAGTCTTTAGGCTGACGAACTAGTTTTTGGCGGAAGAACACCAAACCACACGGTCGAACAGCTGGCTAGCCGGACTAGTTTTCCTCACCCCCTTTTCTTTGAGTGCCGACATGGTTTGATATCGAGTGGAGTACTTTTGCTATTATGGGACCGAAAAAGACCCCACCACAGTAGAGTAGTGTAAAGCCGAAGAGGACATTAAAAAAAAAACTTCTGTTGATTTGGATTGGGCAGCTAGCAGAGGACAGTGTGAGTGGGGGTATTATCGCCGAGAAAGCACGGCAACTTCACTCGGATATAATAATAATAATAATAATAATAATAATTAATAATTAATAATTCAAAAACCTTTATTCGTACCACAATGGAGAAATTTGTAGTCCACTACAGCAATTATAATAATAATAAATAATAATAATAATGATAATCATGATGATAATCATTGTAATAATGATGACAATAATGATAATAATAATAATAATAATACATTTGATTTATAAGCGGCTTTCAAAACTCTCAAGGTCACTTTACAGTCACAGAATATTTTTTTCTGTGGGTAAGCAGCAACAGCCACACGCGCCAGCGTTCACTCAACCCGGAATAACTCAAATAGATAGAAAGCTATCCAGATTGCTAATAGCTAGCTAACGGCTAGCCAGCTAAATACTTTGCTAGCTAGATAGCTAATTGATAGCCAGCTAGATTAGATAGCTGATAGACAGCATATCATCAAGAGGCAACCTGGAAGTTCGTCATCCATTGACAACTACCATAACAAAGGCAACTAAAACGACTTTATTATACAGTAGTTATTTTTTTAAAATTACGATATAATATCACATTTATTACACATAAAATAAGGGGTTTTTGCGTAGTTTTAAAGCTTATTTAGTAGAAAATTATGTTTTATCGGGACCCGGGAACGGATTATTCTTATTTTAATGGTTTCTTATGGGAAGTAAATGTTTGGAAGACAAACTTTTCACCTTACACACCTTATCACTGTACAGCTAAAATAAACTATATCGAGACCTGTTGCTCATTTTACCGCAGGCAATCTGAACTGATAAATAAATGAAACTATGTTTCACGATTGTATGCTACGGCAAAAATGAATACTAATATATGAACATTGATCTTTTTCAGCAAAGAATCACGAGTGGCTTGACCGATACTGGCTAAAATTCCTGGGCTCAGTCCAAGTGCCCTACCACAAAGGAAATGATGTTCTTTGTGCAGCTATGCAGAAGGTACCTGTTTTGTTTTCTCCAAATGTTTTGTTTTCTCCTAACTAGCACCAAATTCCTCCTAGATTGCCACCAACAGACGAATGACAGTCAAGCACAACCCACCGTCATCTTGTGTCCTGGAAATTAGTGTGAAGGGAATCAAACTGGCCGTTCATGAGGATTATTACACCTGCGATCGAGTAAGACTCACCGCGGTATTGGATTGGATTGTATTGTATTGTATTGTAAATTGTCTTTTTCGGTACATTAAATCATGTCAATTCGACATTGGCGATGTGTCGCCTCCATGTGGCCACGTCTGGACACTACATGTAGTAATTGCACAAACAAATAAATGAATAAATAAATAAATAAATAAATACATAGATACATAGATGAATATAAAAATAGATACATAAATACATACATACACAGATACATAAATACATATATAACTACATAAATGCATGAATGGATGAATAGACAAATAAATAAATCAGGAAATCAATAAGCCAACAAATAGACAATTGCATGAATAAATAAATACACAAATAAATAAATACGTACATACGTACATACTGTACATACATACATACATACATACATACATACATACATACATACATAAATAAATCGATAAATAGATACATAAATGGATACATGAATACATGAATACATGAATATATAAATACATGGATGAAGAGACAAATAAATAAATCAGTAAATCAATAAACCAACAAATAAATAAACAATTAAATGAATAAAAAAAAAACATAAATAAATAAATACTGTCCATACATACAATACATATTGTCTTATATAGCGCTTTAAAAACAGCTGAAGCTGGAACAAATCGGTTAACTCATGGACAGCTGTCATTTACAGGAAATAAAGCAGTCACAAAGATAGTAGAAAGCACCAGGATGTAAAACCAGATGGATGGATAAGAATTTGTTAGTAGAGTGTTTCAATCATGAACAAATTAACATAACACTAATAATACATACATACAAACAAATAGATTTTGTGCTGTTAATTTTGGGTGGAATTTTTTTTTTTTCCGTGCTCAATGTACGACATTGTTCTTTTTTCAAGAAATACGTACACTGAAACAGTTTTTTTGCCTCTCCCGCAACCATTCTTCCCATTTTCCTCTTATCTCTACCAGAGTAACGAGTGCAGTCACTTTTTCCAGTTAAAGAACGTCTCCTTTTGTGGTTATCACCCCAAAAACTGCAAGTAAGTGAACGCACCCTCTTTCAAACTTTTATACAGTGATACCTCGGTTTACAAACCTCTTGGCTTACGAACTTTTCGGTTTACGAACGTTACATTTATGAAAATTTTACCTTGGCATACAAACTATTTTTCGGGATACACACAGAGCGCCACAATGAGCGATGTGTCATTCGCGAACGAGCCCGTTCTTCTAACAACAAAATGGCGGCCGACTGCATTTATTTCACTATTCCCCGCCCCCGGACTTCGGTTAAAGCCACGTGATTGGTCAAGAACGCAGCAGTGGGGGGAGGGTTAAACATTAAAAAGACAGGCAGACAGAGAGAGAGAGTGAGAGACAACACACACACACGAAAGGAAGATGACAGAGCTTGAAACAAAAAAACTAAAGTGAAAAATAAAATAAACATAAAAAAGGGTTAGAAAATGGATAGAAAACAGTGAAATTTAGACTCGTTTCAACTTTGAAAATTCAAAAGCAGAGTATAGACTGGAAGGTTAAAATATCCCATCAATCAGGCTCCACAAATAACCTGCACAAGTCATCTGTACACTTGATGCAAAAAGCTATCAACCCAGCTAAACAGAACACATTTGATGTGGAACAAGGTAAAATGATCGCAGAGAATGCACCTCCAAGGGATCATTCCTCAAGATGGTGAAACAAGAAGGTTACGTTCCTCATCAAGTGTTTCATGCTGAGGAAACCGGACACTCCATTCCATCAAGCCATCAACGACCATCACAAAGGTAAATAAAACCACTTGATTATACAGTACAGTTTATTTCTTTAATTATAATACTATAGCACATTTATTATACATACAATAAGGTATATTTTGTGTAGTTTAAAGAAAATTAGAAAGTAGAAAATTATGTTTTATGGGGACCAGGGAACGGATTATTCCCATTTTAATGGTTTCCTATGGGAAATGAATTTTTGGGATACACACTTTTCGACTTACACACTCTGTCTGGGAACCAATTAAGTTCGTAAGCCAAGGTATCACTGTAATGACATTTTTCAAATGTCAATCGTTGATTATTTTACTCTTTGTGATTATCCAACAGCATAATCCCCGTGTGATGTATTTTTTTCTGAAGGTTTAATGTTGTTTATTCAAGAATTAAGATTACATCCCAACCACGAAATCAGCGACTCAGAGTGATGAATGTTTTCTTTGTTGACTCCCTTGCAGATATTTTGGTTTCATAACAAAGCACCCGGCAGAGCAGCGATTCGCCTGCCACGTGTTTGTGTCTGAAGATTCTACAAAGGCTGTTGCCGAGTCAGTCGGGTCAGTCATTCGTTTCATGTTGTCGTAGCACGCACTGGAAATGCTTGCTAGCATCACATTTAGCCTACAAAGTTGTTACCACGTATTTAGACAGAAATTATCTTTTTATTTTCAAAATTGATTTTTTTTTTCTCATAAGCAAGCTAAATTTATTCATCACTAATTGTAAAAATTGTAAGAATTTGTTAGCATTTTAAAAAATTATTAGTAGTTTAAGCTAACACTCGCTGAAATGTTTGCTAGCATCACACTTAGCCTACAAAGTTGTGACCACATATGTAAAAAAATTATATTTTTATTTTCAAAATGTAGATATTTTTTCTTATAACAAGGCTAAATGTATTAATCAGTACAGTAATTACAAAAATTTCAAAAAAATATTAGTACAGTAAAGTCTCGTTATATCGATATCGGATATATCGATAGTCCCGGTTATATCGATATTTTTTCGGACTCCCTTGAATATCGATATAACGAGACTTTACTGTAGTTTAATTGTGTCGCTACACACTGAAATGTTTGCTAGCATCACACTTAGCCTACAAAGTTCTTACTGCATATCTAAAGAAATTATCTTTTTATTTTCAAAATGGAGATTTTTTTCTCATAAGCAAGCTAAATTTATTCATCACTAATTAATTGTAAACATTGTAAGAATTTGTTAGTAGTATAATTGTGTCGCTACACTGACAAAAAATGCTTGCTCGCATCACACTTAGCCTACAAAGTTGTTACCGCGTATATATTTATATATATATATATATATATATATATATATATATATATATATATATATATATATATATATATATATATATATACAACAAGGCTACATGTATTAATCTAGCTAGCTCGCTTTCTATCTTTTTGAGTTATTTCGGGTTGAATGAACGCTGGCGCGTGTGGCTGCCGCTGCTCACCCACAGAAAAAAACTTATCCCGTGACTGTAAAGTGACCTTGAGTGTTTTGAAAGGTGCTTATGAATTAAATGTATTATCATTATCATTATTATTATTATTATTATTATCATTGTTAGCATTGTTAGCATTATTATCATTGTTAGCATTATTATCATTATTATCACCATTATGTCATTATTATTATTATTATTTTGTTTTTATTGTTTTATTATTATTTTATTATTGTTTTTTTATATTTATTTTTATTTTATTTATTTATATTTACTATTAGTATTGTTTTTATGACAATGATTATTATTATTATTATTATTATTGTTTTTATTATTATTACTATTATTATTGTTTTTATGATGATGATTATTATTAACATTGTTTTTGTATTATCATTATCATTATTATTATTATTATTATTATTATTATTAGTATCATTATTATTATTATTATCATCATTATTATTATTATTGTAAGACATTTTGACTTGCTCGGTCTGATTGCCACTTCAAATTAATCACAACGTATACTAATGTTTTTTGTTGTTGTTTTTTTGTTTTTGTTTCACAGGAAAGCCTTCCAATTGTATTACAAAGAATTTGTGGAGTTTTCATGCCCCACCGAAGATATCTACTTGGAGTAACCTCGTCCTGCCTTCAATCGCAGTCGTGTACAGCGCATCTAAACCGTCTCATAACATGGTGTTGCATGAAGGACACGTCGAAAAATCACATCAAAGAAGAAAGGAAGAAGCCAAAGGATCGTTTTTGAGGCAAAAAAAAAAGCATCTGAGGCATCGGTGATAATGAGGTGTAATCAACAGCACGTTTGGCTGTGGCAAATAACAGAACGCATACCAGGGGTCACAGGCTGACCTTTTTTTTTGTTTCAAAAACAAAGATATTTATCCAGAAATGTGACTGATGGAACTAAATCCGCTTGATGAGTATGTGTTATAAAAAAAACACAACGTACAGTGATACCTTGGCATACGAACTTTTTCGAGATACACATGGAGCTGCCACAATGAGTGATGTGTCGTTCGCAAACGAGCCCGTTCTCCTAACAAGAAAATGGCTGCCGGCTTGTTTTGGTCCTCTATTCCCCGCCCCCAGTCTTCGGTTAAAGCCACGTGATTGGTCAAGAACGCACCAGTGAGGGGAGGTGGTTTAAACAACAAGAGAGAGGCAGACGACAGAGTGACAAAATGGCTAGAAAACAGTGAAATTTGGATTTGTTTCAATTTTGATAGTTCAAAGACAGAGTGTAGACTGAAAGGTTAAAATTCCCATCAATCAGGCTCCACAAATAACCCGCACAAGCCATCTGTACACTTGATGCAAACAGCTATCAACCCAGCTAAACAAAACACAATTGATGAGGAACAAGGTAAAATTATCACAGAAAAAGCAACTCTAAGGGATCATTTGTCAAGATGGTGAAAGAAGAAGGCTACGTTCCTCATCAAGTGTTTAATGCTGAGGAAACCGGCCACTCCATTCCATCAAGCCATCAACAACCATGACAAAGGTAAATGAAACGACTTTATTATATAGGACAGTTTATTTCTTTAATTATAATACCATAGTACATTTATTATACATAAAATAAGGTATATTTTGTGTAGTTTTAAGGCTTAGAAAATGAGAAAAGTATGTTTTATGAGGACCTGGGAACGGATTATTCTCATTATAATGGTTTCCTATGGGAAATCATTTTTTGGTATACACACTTTTTGCCTTAAACACTGTCTGGGAACCAATTAAGTTTGTAAGCCAAGGTATCATTGTATTCCTAATATCAGGCAGAGAGAGGACTTTGGATTTGAATTAAGATACAGCAGGTCCTCCATACAGCCGGTGGTGCACAAGAGCGGAGAACTTCACTACTAGTGCCTCTTTTTCCATCTTTCATCGAGACTTTCTCCACCATGTTTACCATCTTTGAAGTCATATGGAATGATGATGCTAGCGTGTGTGTGATTGAATGAAGATTTTTGACCATGTATTGTTTGGATCTTACACCCCCCCCCCCTCCCACCCTACATGTGCAGGTTCCATTGGAGCAACGTTCCTATGCGATGCATGCCTTGGTTCCCAATTGGTCTACGCCCTTTTGATACCCCAAAGACGGTTTTGAATGAGGGGTAATGAAAAGAGAAGAAACATAGACAAATGAATAGTACAGTTGTTTTGTGACGGGGGCAAAACTCAGATTTTTTTTACATTCATTTGTAAGATATCATTTGAAGGTAGGGGTGCCCAACCAATAATCATAATAAAAATAATGATTAATAAATAAATAAATGGTAATAGTAATAAACAATAATACAAATAATAATACAAATAAAAATTTAAATAAACATTTAAATAATAAAAATAAATGTAAACAAACTAATAAACATAATAAAAATAATAAACATAATAAACTAATAAACAATAAAAATAATAAACATAATAATAGTAATAATACAAATAATAATTAAAATAATAAAAATAAACTAATAAACATAATAAAAATAATCAACATAATAAACTAGTAAACATAATAATAATGAACATAAATTAATAAACATAATAAAAATACATTTCATTTCTAAGAGTCTTTCAAAACTCTCAAGGTCACTTTACAGTCACAGGATCGTTTTTTCTGCGCGTGAGAAGCGTAACTCAAATAGATAGAAAGCTAACAGATAGCTAATAGATAGCCAGCTAGGCAGTTAGCTAATTAGCTCGACAGCCATATAGCTAATAATAATAATAATCATAATATTATTATTATTATTATATTTATAAGCGCCTTTCAAAACCCTCAAGGGCACTTTACAGTCATATACGTTTTCTGCGGGTGAGTCGGGGTAGCCAGACGGGCTAGTTCACTCAACCCGGAAGTAACCAATCGCCCGCGAACTGGTCCAAATTCGATCTCGCGAGAGGGTGGGGGACGGGGAAGTTCGGGGAAATTGTTTTTTAAGTGTTTTGTGTTATTAATATTCTATATTTTACATTAGTGCACACTACAACGTAAGCAATTCATCGGGTTTTCTTTCCCCCTAAAAGTATTTTTTTTAAAGCAGATACAGTACTTTAACGTACGGCGACACGTGACCTGCATCCCGGAAGTTGTTAGTGGTGAGCAATTTGCAATTGTCACTTGCGGTAACAACGTTTTCCCCAAGTATCTTTTTTTATTGCTGTTCTCATTAAAAGTTTACTTCATCTGCAATTCGTCGTTAACACCGGCAAAAAATGTGAATCTGAAGTGCCAGGATATTTTTTTTATTTCATTTTTGATGATCCACCTGAGCTGCTTCGATCATGACGTTTTGTACCGAAGACGCTGCCAAACATTCGTCCCACGCCGCCGCGTCGGGTCTCGACGAAGGTAGGCATTGATTCACTTTTTACAAACTCACGAGCTCTTATAAAGACTTTATTTTTAATTTTTATTTTTCGTTCATGTTCGCGGCGTTATGATTGACTGGGTCTATCCTGGCAAATCGGTTGCTTGAAGCGTCGGGTTTCGGTGAAAAAATGTTGGGCACCCCTGCTTTATGGGATATATATTTAATAAAGAAAGATGTCTAAATTACTGGATCATAAAAACCGAAAAATCTGCTTGATCATTTCATGTCTTTTGTACAGCAAGACAGAACGAGTACCGTTGTGGGGACCTTGACGAAAGCTTGTACAGATCTGTCATAGAAATATAGTATCTCCACTGATATTTATTAATATAGTGAGTGCTATCTCTTTAGTTTTCGATGTTTTTCTTCGGTGTGATTTTATTTGTAAAACAAAATCTGATAATTATCTTGCGTCCTGTTATGTTTACCTCACGTGCAAACAGACATTGATTCCGTTTCATTTTGTACCAAAAAAACTAGTCACATTGGTCAGCACTGATGCTAGGGATGTAACATTTTTTTCAATAATAATTCATCACATTTTCTAGTATCATACTAAAGTGCATTTAAATAGCGTTCAAATGATGTATAGATTATTGTTCTATGACAAATAATAAGGAAATAATGGAATTTTTAATTTGCGAAATATGAGGGGATTTTCTGCCTGTAAATTACACAGAAAAACGAAAATATGTGACCGAGTTCTTTATTACAGTTTAAACTATCATAACTTTCTTAATTTTTGGCAGATCTTAACGAGTAAGGTACCATTAGAAAGCTTTTGAAATTGTAAACAACAGAAAACACAGGAAAATATTAAAAATATAAATGAGCGAATATCAACGATCGAATGCAGGCAGATTTTCGTCAGAAATCAAAAATGGCTTTCACTGAATACGAGGCAAGAAAATTGCGAGCTCTAGAAATGTATTTGCTAATGCTTCTTTTTGCTTGACACTTGGCAGTAATGGAGGAAACTATATATTCTACCACTTCCATGAGTTATAAAAGTACAACTTACTCACCTTTATAAACTGTAGTGTTAACAAAAATAGCATAAACTTCAATCCATTTTTTTCACTGTTTCTCGTTGTTGTATTTGGAAATTTCAAGAACCAGCATGGAAAGAAACGTGTAATACGTCATCATAAACTGCATAGCTTGGAAAATCACACCAAAAACCATGACGTACTTCACAAAAAAATGCAATGATATACGACTGCGAGTACAGAGTGCGCTCGCTTCACTGGACAGAAACAATTGCAGTGGAATATAGCTCACTGTAGCGTAACTAAAGATGATGCCTGAAAGCTACTAGATACATTTTATTTTTAACATTGTCAAAAGGTTTCCGTCAATTAAAAGCATTTTTCAGATCGAGGTCAGCGACATCTTGTGAGTCTGGCATGGGCTTCTCTCCATAATCTGCAATTAAAAAAAAAATACGATTTAAAATTTCTTATGAATAGTAGGTACGCTGCAGTTCGCTATATTCCACCGCGATTGTTTCCGTCCAGTGAACTGAGCACACACTGTACTCGCAGTCGTATATCATTGCATTTTTGTGAAGTACGTAGTTTACGCTCTTTTTGCTAACAAGACAGTTGATAAAGGTGAAGAAGTTGTATTTTTATAACTCATAGAAGTGGTAGAATATATATTTGTCTCAAAAACTTCCAAGTTTCAAGCAAGAAGAAGCATTAGCATATCTATTTCTAGAGCTCGCAATTTTCTTTCCTAGTATTCAGTGACAGCCATTTTGGATTTCTGACAAAAATCTGCCTGCATTCAATCGTCAATATTTGCAAAATTATATTTTGAATCTTTTCTTGTGCTTTCTGTTCTTGTTTAGGATTTCAAAAGCTTTCCAATGGTACCTTATTCGTTAATATCTGCCAAAAATTAAGAAAGTTCTGATAGTTTAAACTGCAATAAAGAACTTGGTCACATATTTTCATTGTTTTAACTGAAAATCCCCTCATATTTCGAAAATTAAAAATTATTTCTTTATTATTTGTCATCGAAAAATAATCTATACATCATTTGAGAGCTATTTAAATATGAGACTGGCTTACCATCAGTGTATCTGACGTATGGTTGAAGGCTGCTGGAGTAATAGAAATTAATTTTTGCCATTTCTTTGTCAGTTCTTGGGGAAGAAAAAAACAATTATAAAATATTATTCTGTTAGTTTGACTAAACACAATCCGACTCTCACAATTTAGTAAAAACAAAGCAACACTGTGTAGGGTAGGTACACTTCAACTTATATAATACTAAAATCGCTGTTAAAAATTAGGCAGAATTTAATGCTGCTCTTTCCGTTCGATTTGCGACCATCAAACACGGCGCAAATGAAAAATATCACAAAATGGCTTCACATTTTCACCGTGACGTACCTTTTCCCAACAGGGATTGACGTACTTTGACTGAGCAAAAGTGTGAGGATTAGGAGATACAACATTTGTGGAGAGCTGCTCAAATAGAATTAAGGAGGCCTAGAAAGTGCTGAAGAATCAATGACTCTCTGTCTTTGTGTTGTCATATTGTCTTTGTGTTGCCATATCATGACAGTGATACCTCAGTTTACGAACTTTTCGGTTTACGAACGTTAAATGTATGAAAAATTTACCTTGGCATACGAACTATTTTTCTAGATGCACACGGAGCTGCCACAATGAGTGAAGTGTCGTTCGCGAACGAGCCCGTTCTCCTAACAAGAAAATGGCAGTTGGCTTGTTTGGGTCCTCTATTCCCCGCCCCCGGTCGTCGGTTAAAGCCACGTGATTGGTCAAGAACGCAGCAGGATGGGAGGTGGTTTAAACATTAAAGAGACAGGCAGACGACAGAGAGAGAGAGTGACAAAATGAATGGAAAACAGTGAAATTTGGACTCGTTTCAAGTTTGATCGTTCAAAGGCAGAGTGTAGACTGAAAGGTTAAAATTCCCATCAACCAGGCTCCACAAATAACCAGAACAAGCCATCTGTACACTTGATGCAAAAAGCTATCAACCCAGCTAAACAGAACACAATTGATGAGGAACTAGGTAAAATTATGGCAGAGAAAGCACCTCCAAGGGATCATTCCTCAAAATGGTGAAAGAAGAAGGCTACGTTCCTCATCAAGTGTTTAATGCTGATGAAAGCGGCCACCCCATTCCATCAAGCCATCAAAAACCATCACAAAAGTAAATAAAACGACTTTATTACACAGTACAGTTATTTCTTTAATTATAATCCCATAGCACATTTATTGTACATAAAATAAGGCGTATTCTATGTAGTTTTAAGGCTTAGAAAATTAGAAAGTAGTAAATTATGTTATGAATTAATGTTATGAAATTATGGAGAAAACCCATGTCGGCTCAGGGAGCGACAAAATGCAAATTCAACACAGGAGGCCAGACCGGGACTCGAACTCGCGACTGCACTGGCAAGATGGCATGCTAACCACGTGACTACCTGGGCGCCTTTATTATATCATAATAAGCTTTTTTTGTATGACCTGTTTTATGTCGATGACACAAAAATACACTTTGAAATACTAATGTCCTCGAAGGGACGTTACAAAATGGCCGATTTCTGGATGACTGCAGAAAAAGTTAAAGCTTACATCAAATTTTAAATCAAATTTATCACTCAAATGTTTACTTTCCTGTAACGTTTTATATAAATCAACCGGCAGTGTTTATTTAAACTAAATAAAATCGAAAGTAAGTTATTTTTTGAACCACTTTGCGAAATTAACTGCACAATAAAACGTTGTTCTGCCTTTTAACCACAAGGGGCGGCAGACTCAACAGTAAAAATCACCCGCCCATATCGAATTTTAAATCAAACTTATCACTCAAAAATTTACTTTCCTGACACCGTTTATATAAATAAATAAACTGGATTTTTTTTCAACAAAATAAAATCGAAAGTACGTTATTTTTTTAACCACTTTGCGAAATTAATTGCTCAATAGAAGCTTGATCTGACTGTGAACCACTAGGGGGCAGCAAACTCAACAGTAAAAATCACCCGCCCATATCGAATTTTAAATCAAACTTATCACTCAAAAATTTACTTTCTTGACGCCGTTTATATAAATAAATAAACTGGATTTTTTTTTCAACTAAATAAAATCGAAAGAACGTTATTTTTTAACCACTTTGCGAAATTAACTGCACAATAAAGCGTTGTTCTGCCTTTTAACCACAAGGGGCGGCAGACTCAACAGTAAAAATCACCCGCCCATATCGAATTTTAAATCAAACTTATCACTCAAAAATTTACTTTCTTGACGCCGTTTATATAAATAAATAAACTGGATTTTTTTTTCAACAAAATAAAATCGAAAGTACGTTATTTTTTTCACTACTTTGCGAAATTAACTGCTCAATAGAAGCTTGATCTGACTGTGAACCACCAGGGGGCGGCAAACTCAACAGTAAAAATCACCCGCCCATATCGAATTTTAAATCAAACTTATCACTCAAAAATTTACTTTCCTGACACCGTTCATATAAATAAATAAACTGGATTTTTTTTTCAACAAAATAAAATCGAAAGTACGTTATTTTTTTCACTACTTTGCGAAATTAACTGCTCAATAAAATGTTGTTCTGCCTTTTAAACTCAATGGGGCGGCAGGCTGACGTGTAAAAATCACCCGCCCATATCGAATTTTAAATCAAACATATCACTTAAAGATTTGCTTTCCTTTAACATTTTAAATAAATAGGTAAACTGTAAGTGTTTTTTTAAACAAAATAAAATCAGAAATAAGTAATGTTTGTTAACCACTTGGCGAAATGAACTGCTCAATGAAACGTTGTTCTGCCTTTTAACCACAAGGGGGCGGCATGCTCAACAGTAAAAATCACTAAACTACATTAAACGAGCTTTAAAACCTTCGCAGTGACACGAACGCACCAAATAAGAAACCAATATGTTGTTTAAAAACAAAAACCATTCACTCAAGATGGCGCCGCGAATGCCAGCCTCGGTCACGCCATTCTGATAACATTACAGATATAATATATACATAACAAATATGTATTTTTGTGATATTTATTGTGTGTGGGAACAACATAGGAAGAAGTGTGTTTTCACCAACTGGAATAAAAAGAAAGGGGAAAAAAAATCCCCTAGCGAATAGCGAGGTAATTCATCTCCAACATGGATCCTGTGACATATGAGTGACATGCAATGTGCACGTGTGTACATAAAGGAGGTGTTTGATTGGCCACACCCCCTCAGGCCTGCTCCATCATGCCTTCTTCTTCTTCTTTTGATCTTTTCTTTTTTCTCTTTGGCCCCTTTTGTATATTTTCATCTGTCATTGCCACATGCTACGCTCGGGGTCCCATTAATCTTTTGTATTATTGTGTTAATGTAAAAAAAAATGGATCACACGACAAATGTCAAGATGGGCCGAGAGGAAGTTGATATACTGGAACAAAGTGCAGCATTTGTCATCATTCTTTTGAGGTTCTTTCAGTGGTGTTGGACCAGAATAAATAGCCAATAGCTAGCTAGCTAGATAGATAGCTAATAGATATTAAATAGATAGCAATTTTCTTATTATTCCTATTCTTATTCGCTATCTATTAGCTATCTAGCTAGCTAGCTTTCTGTCTATTTCAGTTTTTTCCAGGTTGAGGGACCGTTGGCGTGTGTGGCTGCCACTGCTCACCCATTGCAAAACTTATCCTGTGACTGTAAAGTGACCTTGAGAGTTTTGAAAGGCGCTTATAAATGCAATTTATTATTATTATTATTATTATTATTATTATTATTAGATAGCTAGCTAACTTTCTATCTATTTGAGTTATTCTGGGTTCAGTGAACGCTGGCGTGTGTGTTGCCGCTGCTCACCCACAGAAAAAAGAACATATCCTGTGGCTGTAAAGTGACCTTGGGAGTTTTGAAAGGCGCTTATAAATGAAATGTATTATTATTATTATTATTATTATTATTATTATTGTCATGTCACGATCTTCAGCTTTAGTTCTTTGGTGGGCGGCGGCTTGTGGGCACATTTTTTTGCTCACCGCAAATCGATAGCATTGATTGGAGCAACATTCATTTGCTCAGTATTGGAACTTTATGCGTCTTTTCATCGTGACACGTCTATCATTTTGCAATTGCAAAAAAATGTTGGACAATTTGATGTCATACATGATATTTGCCCCTCCTGCCCCCCCACCACCGTTTATACTCCTCTAATCATGGTTGTGTTGTAATTCGGCTCTTATAATTACACGGCAATTACGTTAGCGTGCAATTATGATGCATGATTGATTTTTCCAAATAAAACGTCAGTAAATGGAGATGTATGTGAATATATGTGCGTTATATTAATGACAACCAATCTTAAATTAAGTGCTGCTGACTATTTGTAGAGAGCAAAATCAATCAATCAAGCTACGCACTTCCTCTATGGATACGCACGACTTTTTGCCAAAGTTAAAATACAGTGATACCTTGGCTTACAAACTTAATTGGTTCCCAGAGTGTGGAAGGCGAAAAGTGTGTATCCCAAAAAATAATTTCCCATAAGAAACCATTAAAATGAGAATAATCCGTTCCCAGGTCCCCCTAAAACCTAATTTTCTTCTTTCTAATTTTCTAAAACTACACAAATTATACCTTATTTTATGTATAATAAATGTGCTATGGTATTATAATTAAATAAATATCAAATATATCAAAAACTGTATTTTGATAGGCTCCGCAACTACGTCATATTTTCAATATAATAAATTTGTGAATGACAGTGAAGTGAACGCACACTTTTGATTGATCTCACGCATTGAAAACACCCCGATACCAAACGACTGAGAAAATATATCGTCTTTGTGTCGGTTGTCCTTTAAAATCCAATCGTAAACGTCCCGCGCTGTGTGTATATGCGCGCGGGTGTATTTGTGTGTACTCGGCTCTCAGCCATAATTCATTCATGCAAGACCAACTTCACACAATGTTTTTGACCTTCTCGGTCTTTCAACCTGACTGTCATTCCCCGTCTGTTGAGTCAATCATTTCCCATGCTCTTGATAAGAAACAATAAACTGACCCCCTTCCCCTCACCCTGAGGTTATTCCTTCATGGAGAGGGGGGGGGGGGACCTCTGAAAGACACAGAGCAAGTGTTCGCAAGACATTGTGCGAGGCTTTGATTAATTAAGTGCGCCATATTGTGTTTGTGTGCGTATGTGGAATGGCCCGAATGTGGCTTCGCTAGCCTGCTATGTGTGTGTGTGTGTGTGATCGCGAGTGTACATTTCATCACAAGTGCCAGTGTGTGTGATCTGTTTCCAATTAGCCCTCTTGTGTTCGTGTTGCCGAGAGCCATGACTAATGTCTCCTTGGGCCACGATGAGGGAGGCGGGAGGGGGTAAAGCCCCATCTGATGGCCCTGAAAGGGCTTCCATCTGCTGCAACATCACAATGAAGATCTGGACGGCCGACTAAAGGCGACGTGCATTATGGGAAGGGCCGCAATGTGAGAAGAAGCTATTAGGGACAAATAGCGCTTGGAGGAGAGGCGTGGAGAGGGTAAAATGGTGGGGGGCACCGTCACAGATATATGATAGATGGTACCATCGACACGAAACTATAAGCATCATTAAGGCGCACAATGTACATAAAGTGGCAAGACACCCTTTTATCCAAATACAGTACCTCGGTTCACGAACTCCTTGGCTTACGAACTTTTCAGTTTACGAACGTACATTTATGAATATTTTACCTTGGCATACATACAAACTATTTTTGGATACACACGGAGCGCCACAATGAGTGATGTGTCGTTGGTGAACGAGCCCTTTCTCCTAACAAGAAAATGGCAGCCGACTGTTTTTGTCCTCTATTCCCCGCCCCCAGTCTTTGCTTAAATCCACGTGATTGATCAAGAACACAGCGGGGGGGGGGGGGGGGTTAAACATTAAAGAGACAGGCATATGACAGCGAGAGAGTGGGAACATTGACAGAAAACAGTGAAATTTGGACTTGTTTCAACTTTGCTAGTTCAAAAGCAGAGTGTAGACTGCAAGGTTAAAGTATCTCATCAATCAGGCTCCACAAATAACCCACACAAGCCATATGTACACTTGATGTAAAAAGCTATCAACCCAGCTAAACAGAACACAATTGATGAGGAACAAGGTAAAATTATCGCTGAGAAAGCACCTACAAGGGATCATTCCTCAAGATGGTGAAAGAAGGCTATGTTCCTCATCAAATGTTTAATGCTGATGAGACCGGCCACTCCTTTCCATCAAGCCATCAATGACCATCACAAAGGTAAATAAAAAAACTTTATTATATAGTAGTTTATTTCTTTAATTATAATACCATAGTACGTTTATTGTACATAAAATATGGTTTATTTTGTGTAGTTTTAAAGGCTTGGAACCGACAAAATGTATGTTTTATGGGGATCTGGGAACGGATTGTTCTCATTCTAATGGTTTCCTATAGGAATTAATTTTTTGGGATACACACTTTTTCACCTTACACACTCTGTCTGGGAACCAATTAAGTTTGCAAGCCAAGGTATCACTGTATACCGTCTCCGCGGATTACCCAAATCTGAATTAGCGGTCCACCACCAGCCAATTAGTTGAAATGAAACCGCCCCAGACTCCATTTGAGTCAATCCAACGCATGAATGAGAAACACGACACCTCCAGTCCAACAAGGTGACATCCACACGGTCTGCCTCGCTCGGCATTGCTTGCACTTCCTTTCTGCCGTTTGCTGTCAGAAACGGCGAGCCGCCAAGTAACTTTGTGCCCAATTAAGAGATGCCCCGGAGCAAACCCGACCAACAGCAATTTATATACGCTGACATGTGCGGCTCGCTACGGGCAAAAACGTCGACGGAGGCTTGCCGAAGCCACCGACCAATCCAAGTCAGCGGCGGGGTTTGATGGACAGCGGCTGATTAGGGGAAGACCGGGGCAGTTTGAGTTTGCGTCCATGCCCCGAGGCTTTGTCAAGGTAGAACAACCCCCAACCCGCTCCATCGCCCACGCCCGCCCGTCCGTCCGCCGTACTTATTTATTCATTCTTGCCGGGTGACGTTTTGACGGCTCGTAGTTGCGCCCAGCAGTGATGAACAGGATCTTGTTGTTGTGGAGCCGTTACAGGCATGAAATGCTTCACGGTCGACTGCTCCGAGCCCTTTGCGCCCAAGATTGGCCAACAAATGACATTTGTAACGATAGACTTGGATGTACTGGACGTTCATAGGCGAGTCAATGCTGACAGCTCAATTGGAGAGCGTCTTGTCTGTCTTGCTGTGAAAGTAGACACAAACTCGATACTTTTACAGTGATACCTTGGCTTATGAACTTAATTGGTTCCCAGAGTGTGTAAGGAGAGTTTCAGAAGGTCCCGCCCTCTTGTTCGTGACATCACGCCAAGACGTATTGCAAATCAAAACAATGGCTTCAGATTGGGAGAAGATGCTTTCTTGTTACTCGTCCAGTTATGAATATGATTCAAATAGTTCTGAAGAGGAAAGCATAAATGTTTGCAATCGATTCAAGATGTCCTTCCGTATCATTTTGAGGCATCTGGACTCCAATGTAGCTTCCAGAAAATAAACAAGCTCCGTTGGAAATGGGCTCGAATTGATCCGGAAGGACTTCTTTAATCGATTGCAAACATTTATGCTTTCCTCTTCAGAACTATTTGAATCATATTCAGTTCCGAGATGATAGAACAATATTAGGGAACTAAGGAAAACAGACTAATGCATACGCACTCATACGATCATTAAAATGTGCAAAATCGATCAAGGACCTAGTTGGCTACCCGCTCGAACCATCATCTTTCGATTATTTTACTATTCCATTATTATGGCGCACCTGCCGAATGTGTTGTGGAGGCACCCTGATCGTAATGAACACTGCCCTCTAGTCTCGCACTTAGGTATTTCCTTTTCTTTTCCGGCTTTATTCTTAAACTTTCATGAGAGAATAAAATCCAGGGACCAAAAATAGCAATCAACTTTGTAAAATAATTCCCGATGTCAGATTTTTAGAATCGCGAATATGAGAAAGAGAGATTTCACGCTCGACCTCCTGTTTACATCAATCTTCACGGTTCCTCCCCTGCTGTGGGTTCAAGAATGTATTTGTTTCATGACAGGAAAAAAAAAAACAATGTGAAAGTGATCGGCCACGATATTTTATTGTATTTGTTTCTTTATTTTAGGGAAGATCACTTGAGATGCGTTCGGTTAATAAGCGTAATGATTCAATTATGCTTGAAATCGCAAATTCCTCGCTATGGTCGAGGTTAAGAAAACAAAAACAGTCAAAAGTTCCACATATGGCTTGCGTTGACTCAAATGAGCAAAAGTATTCATTCAATTTTAAGGGACAACCAACACCATTTTTTTGTTTCCTAACTGACATCAGAAAAACATTTTATAGCATATAAAATACCCAAAACACGCAGGCTGATATTTTTAGTCAAATGCAAAACACCAATAAAAACGACAGTGTCTAAAAACTACACACCCCCTTCTTCGTGATGTCACACCAAGACGTCTTGCCTTGCTCGAGAATCAAAACAATGGCTTCAGATCGGAGAATATGCTTTCTTGTTACTCATCCAGTTATGAATATGATTCAAATAGTTCTGAAGAAAAGCATATGTTTGCAATCGATTAAAGAATTTATTCCGTTCCATTTTGAGGCAATAGGAGGGGAAATGTAGCACCAAAAAAGAGCCAGAAAATGGCAACAGATTAATTCCTTACACGGAGCTTTCTCGCCCTCTTCTGCCTGTTTTTGGTGCAATACTAAGTTTTCAGACCAAACAAGTACAGCAAAATGCATTGACGTGATGGAAGGACTGCTACAATGTGTCCTTTTTTCAGTCAGGGGTGTTCCTTCAGTGACGTAACGTGAGGACTCGTCACCAACTCAAAAACAAGATTTCCAGAATATTCAGCGCAAGTCTTAAAAGGTAAAATCTCGCTATATGCGGTGGACTCTTTGTAAAATACGCTCAGTCGAAGTCATTTGAAGCCATTTTACAAATTATGGACACAACTTGTCCAGAGACGTCGGTTGTCCTTTAAGTTGAAATAGGCTGTGTTGTCTCGGGTAATGCGACCAAAGATTTGAATCAACGTTGAACATTTTAACCCTTTTAGCTAGCGCGGTTATACGGCGGACCTTATCGTATTGTCGGATTGCAGATGATCTTGATCGATGTACGCTGTTCGACCGTGTGGTTTGGTGTTCTTCCGCCGAAAAGTAGTCCACCAGCCACCGTGGCGCTGTACACGCACGCTCACGCAAACACGCACATATGTGGTTTAAACAAAATGTCAGAATGTTTAAAATAACTTTGTGATAATACTCACCATTAATAACAATAGTTTTTCGTTCTTCATGATTGGCAAAAAAATGCATCCAAACGATCGGAATGAAAGTCATCTTTCCGTGCAAAGTTACTGCTAGCAAGCCTGCACACGGCTCATTAGCTTGCACGCTTGCTTTCTATTGTCTCTCGCACAAGTATAGTGATGCTAACGTTAGCATGGGGCTTGTCAAAGTGCCACTGATATTCAACTGTTTCATCAATGGTATTGTTGAATTGCAAATTAGAATCACGGCAGAACCTTTTCTCTCCACAAAGGCAAATCCTTCGGTCCATTCCAACCTGAAGTGTACGATACTCGGCATTTTTTTTTACTCGTCGGACTTATTTAAAAAGGGGTGTTTACTTGTTTCGACATCAATGGCCACTGAGGTCAGTATCATCCAATCAAAATTGCGCTTTCCGCCGACTGTCGCCCAAACAGGAAATGAACAGCGAAAAAGCGAGAATATGTATTTAGGTTTATCGGCGAGCCAGATGCAATCATCAAAAGAGCCATATATGGCTCGCGAGCCATAGGTTCCGACCCCTGCCCTAGATAGAGGAAAAAAGAAGTACAATCCAATGAGTATAACAGGACGGCTGACATGTTTTAACACGGAACTTAAACCGCTCACGTAATACTCACCGCACTGCTTGTGCTGTGATGACGTTACCACGGTGACAAACACAAAGACACATCACGGCTTGTTCTTGTTCTTGTCCTTGCGCATGCCGGTAGCCTCGGCCCAAGTGCCTCATGCTACACACACACACATAATGTCATACCTTGGTTTACGAACCCCTTGGCTTACGAACTTTTCGGTTTACGAACGTTAAATTTATGAACATTTTACCTTGGCATATAAACAATTTTTTGGGATACACACAGAGCGCCACAATGAGTGATGTGTCGTTCGCAAACGAGCCCGTTCTCCTACCAAGAAAATGGCGGCAGACTCATTTTTTCCTCTATTCTCCACCCCAGTCTTCGGTTAAAGCCACGTGATTGGTCAAGAACGCAGCAGTGAGGGGAGGTAGTTTAAACATTAAAGAGACAGGCAGATGACCGTGAGAAAATGGATGGAAAACAGTGAAATCTGGACTTGTTTCAACTTTGATAGTTCAAAGTCAGAGTGTAGACTGCAAGGTTAAAATTCCCGCAAATAACCCGCATAAGCCTAATGTACACTTGATGCAAAAAGCTATCAACCCAGCTAAACAGAACACAATTAATGAGGAACTAGGTAAAATTATGGCAGAGGAAGGGATCATTCCTCAAGATGGTGAAAGAAGGCTACGTTCCTCATCAAGTGTTTAATGCTGATGAAAGCGGCCACTCCATTCCATCAAGCCATCAAGGACCATCACAAAGGTCAATAAAACCACTTTATTATATAGTACAGTTTATTTCTTTCATTATAATACCATAGCACATTTATTATACATGAAATAAGGTATACCGTATGTAGTTGTAAGGCTTAGAAAAGTAGAAAATTATGTTTTATGGGGACCTTGGAACGGATTATTCTCATTTTAATGGTTCCCTATGGGAAATTAATTTTTGGTATACACACTTTTCGCCTTACACACTCTGTCTGGGAACCAATGAAGTTTGTAAGACAAGGTATCACTGTATACGCAAATAGATGCACGGGGGTTGTGTTGGGGGAGGAAATGATTGACAGAGCCCTGACGACCTCACCCACACTTCAAGCTCCTCCAAATATGGCGGCTTGGAGGTGCCGAGCGGCTGGTTCGAGGACAGGTAGCGTCACCGTTGATATCCTCTCCATTTCATTTCCCACCTCTCGTATACCCCCAACCCCCTTACCCACAATCCCCTGGTCCCCACGGAAGTGGCAACCCCTCCACAAAATCCCGCCGCTTACCTACTGCGCCCCAATTAAAATTCCTGACGGCTTTTTGTGGAAATGGCCTAACGGAGGAGGGACTCGTAATTCAGCGGCCCCCTATTATAAAGACACAAAGCCGCCCGTTAAATGATGAAGTGTTGAATGTTTTCGGACATGGAGGGGAAATGGGTGTCGTTTGACAGTCCTGACAGAAAGACATTTCAGTGATTTATATGGACGGAGGGCTATGTTCATAGCTTCCATATGGACGATTAAAAGAGCAGCGCTCTAATGAAAGGTTTCTTACAAGTGCGTTCCATTTTACTTGGCCTGATTTTCCTTTAATAATCATAATAGGACATTTTTTAAGGATATTTTTTTGTGCGGGTGAGCAGCGGCAGCCACACACACCAGCGTTCACTCAACACGGAAGTAACATAAAGTAAAGTAAAATTCCCAGCGGACAAATCAGCCCATTTCCAACGGAGCTTGTGCGCCATCTTGTGCATTTTCTGGGCGCTACATTGGAGTCCAGATGGCTCGAATTGATACGGAAGGACTTCTTTAATCGATTGCAAACATGTATGCTTTCCTCTTCAGAACTATTTGAATCACATTCCTAACTAGATGAGTAACAAGAAAGCATCTTCACCGAATCTGAACTCTCTGAAGCCATTGTTTTGATTCTGGAACAGGGCAGTTTGTGAAGGAGTTTCCTGATGTGACGTCACAAACTGGGGGCGGGACTTTCTGAATCTCTCCAGTTTTGAGCTCATTAGTGGCAGTTTTGGGACACTTTAAGTCTTTTTTATCGGTGTTTTGCATTTGACTAAAAATATCAGCCTGTGTGTTTTGAGTATTTTAGATGCTATAAAACGTTTTGATGTCAGTTAGGAAACAAAAAAAAAGGTGTCGGTTGTCCTTTAATTGTGGACCAATCTTCGACGGGCCGAATTAAAAAGACCAGTGGGCCGCATCTGGCCCGCGGGCCGTAGATTGCCCACCAGTGCTCCAAAACACGAGAAAAGTACATCATTTGTCCTCCACTCCTGTTTACCCGTGTCATGAAGTTTGCGGTGAACTTTGGAGGAGTCTGACTTTGCTCTTTCCTCCTCTTTCTCTGCTGTGTTGTTGCTCTTTGTCAGCATGTCGGAATAATGAGGGCAGGAGAGATGCGCAGTTTGGTCCATCGCGGGGAAAACCTGCTCAGTGACTCAATGAATATTCAGTCCGGCATATGGTGCTGTGCATTAAGATTTGCATGCACTTAAAGGCACTCATGAAGATGCTTGAGAAGAGAGTGAGTGTGTGTTTTTCTGATGACAGCTGGAAACAAAAAAAATGGTGTCGGTTGTTCTTTAACTAATTCACTGCCAGATGATGTGCAAAAATGTGTCCACTCCAGTGCCAGGGTTTTTGTCATTTTCACTCAAATTGCCAGACTCACAGAATATTGAGTTTGAGGACTACATCAACATTTAATACAGCGTACATAACCTTAGACTCTCTTCTTTCATCAGGAAAAAAAATTCTTAATTCCGAAATTATATTCTGGAGTAATATGAGGTGCAAGTGGGGGCGGCGTTCCCAAATACAATGCAATACATTTTGGTTTATATAGCGCTTCAACAACAACTGAAGCTGGAATAAAGCACTAGATTTTCTTCTTTCATCAGAAAAAAAAGAGTTAATTCCTAAATGATATGGTTCTGGAGTTATCTGAGCTTAAAATGGCTGTACAAAATGCAATACAATACATACATATTGATTTGAAATATAGAATCAACTTTAAAATTCTTCTTTATACATTTAAAGCTAATTAAGAAATACACTAATAAATACAGAAATAATTACATAGATAAATAAATAAATCGACCAATTAAAAAAGATGCAAATATAGATAAATAAAAAATAATCATAAAAAAAAATATAAAAAATAATCATAAAAATGAAAAGATAAAACGTAAGAAAACAAGATAAATAAATAAATCGACAAATAAATAGATAAATAAATAAATAAATGAATGAATAAATACATTCATAAACAATTAAGTATATAAATAAATACATAAATACATCAATACATACATTCATCAATACATAAATATGTATATAAATAAATACATAAAATTTTAAATAAATACATCAATAATCACATAAATAAATAAATACATACATACATACATACATACATACGTACATACATACATAATACATACATACATACATACATACATACATACAGACATAAATAAATATATTCATAAACACATAAGTATATAAATAAATGCATAAATACATAAATACATACCTTCATAAATACATAAAATTTTAAATAAATACATAAATACATCAATAATTACACAAATAAATACATACATACATACATACATAGACATAAATAAATACATTCATAAAGTAAATAAGTAAATAAATAAATACATAAATAAATAATAGATAAATACTTAAATAAATACATAAATAAACACATGAATAAATACATAAATAATTACACAAATAAATAAAAAAGTAAATAAATAAATACAAAAGATAGAAATATAGACAAATAAATGGACAAATAAACACAAATGAGATTTGGACACAGTGACATCCACCGCAAAATATTTGATGAATTCTGACAAGTTCAGCAACTGCAACGGCTAATGTGGTTTTTCAATAGTAAAGCTATGAGTGACGGATGACGCTATGGTGAAATAGAATTGCCCGGGGAGAGCCTGCCTGAGGCATTAAGATTGAGTTAAATTCGGATCACCGACACACAAACCTCCCCTCGGTACAATGGAGGACATGAGAGGGAGGGGGGGAATATTAAAGCGCAATGCGAAAAAATTGACTTATCCGTCTTCTTAAATGACATAACTTCTAAAAATATGAAAAGGACTTTTATAAGAAGTGTTTATATGGACCACTGAAAACGGCATATCAATGGAAAGCGAACAAACAACACAGATGAGGACGTTTCTTCAGCCGTCATCTGTACTTCTTTAAAGGTGTCGGACGTTTCGCTTCTTATCCAAGAAGCTTCGTAAGCGAACTACAATCTGTTGCTGGTAGTTTTGGCCCTATATATAGGGACAGTAGGGATATAGATACATCCCTACTGTCCAGACATGGCGGTGCCAGACTCTGCTATGATTGGTCCTTGCTCTCAGGTTGGGGGGGGGGGGGAGGACTACTCCCTGCGACGACACTGATTACTTCTATTATTCTGACTGATTACTTCTATTGTCCTATTGTCATAACTAAGCCTATGTTGCCTAAGAAGTTGCTTGTAGGAACGATCCAAATTGAACCTCAACCCACCATGGCGATTTAGTGAAGGGTTTTGCTATTTTATGAAGATAGCTTATTTAACTCCCCCTTTCAAACCGTCTATTTTCGTTTGCTAAGATTTTAACCTCGTTGTCGTCAAATGAGTGGTTGCTAGCTCTTAGGTGCATATGTACCGCCGATTGAGACCCACTACTATTATCCCTGCGATGTTGATAAAGTCTTTTTTTTTTGGGGGAGAATTTGTTTAGTCTCCCCAAGCCAATATATTGCTCTTTATAATCTTCATTTTTACAATGTATTCAATAAACTACATGACTTTGTTTTTCATTTGACAAACAACACCGTTGTCTTGAAAAGCAAAATTCTGGCGGATCAGTTACGTATGCTACAAATGCATTCCTTGTGCAGCGGCGTGCTTGTGTGCGGTTTCAGCGTGTCTCTGATCACGTTAGCTAGCGGTGACCTGTTATGATCACAGGCCAGACATCTGTCTCTCGCCTTAGTTCTGACACGCCGATGATATGGTTGATCCCCCCTTGCTCCTCTCTTTGGAAACGCACCAAAGAGGAACATGATCTCCTGCTAGCGTTCATGATTGCGAGCTTGCAAACAAACACAAGCAAGTGAAGTGGACGAGTGGGAGGGGGTGTCAACAACTGAAAGCTTTTTTGAATCAAGAAACTGGCTCTTCTTGCGTTACATATCATATTTCATGTGTCGGATTAGACGTTGAATCATCCTCGGCGCTTCTTCACCGTCTTTTATCTTCTGATATTTTTAGTCAAATGCAAAGCACCAATAAAAATGACTTCAAGTGTCCCAAAACTACTTCAAAATGACCTCGGAGATGGCGAGTTTCAGAAGGTCCCGCCCCCTTGTTCGTGACATCACACCAGGACGTCTTGCCTTGCTCTAGAATCAAAACAATGGCTTCATATTCAGAGAAGATGCTTTCTTGTTACTTATCCGGTTATGAATATGATTGAAATAGTTCTGAAGAGGAAAGCATAAATGTTTGCAATCGATTAAAGGAGTCCTCCCATATCAATTCGAGCAGTCAATGACAGCACTGTAGTGTCCCAGAAAATGCACAAGATGGCGCACAAGCTCCGTTGGAAATGGGCTGATTTGTCTGCTGGGAATTTGTCAACTACTATCAGATAGTAGTCTTGGTGCAACACACAACGATTCACCATCGGGTAATTCATGTGTTTTCCTTCTAATTTCGCTATCAACACGTATCAGGGGCGTTCCCTCCGTGACGTCACGTCAGGCATCATCATCAACTCGAAAACAAGACTTTCTAAATATTCAGCGTGAGGCTTAAAACGTAAAATATAGCTACAGTAAAGTCTTGTTATATCGATATTGGTTATATCGATAGTACTGCTTATTACGGTACTATTTCTATGAACGCAAGGAGAAAATTTACATGCCGCAGGATCGGATATAGCGATACTCCGGTTATATCGATATTTTTTCCGACTCCCGAGAATATCGATATAACGAGACTTTACTGTATGTGCCATGTCCTTTTAAGGGCAACCTACGGACAAGTTGCGTCCATAATTTTTAAAATCACTTCAAATGACTTCTACTGAGCGCATTTTACAAAGATTCCACCGCATATAGCTATATTTTACATTTTAAAATTCACGCTGAATATTCATGAAGTCTTGTTTTCAAGTTGATGCCGAAACCGGAAGTGACGTTGATTCAGGAAGTCCGTCACCGATAGGCGGGATCGAGTGCATTTTGGTTACATTTTTTCATCTGAAAACACAGTATTGATGGCGAAATTAGAAGGAAAACAACATGAATAACGCAATGGCGAATCGTTGTGTGTCGCAGCCAATTGCGGTAACACGCATAAAAAGGTGTCAGTTGACACAAATTCCCAGCAGTCAAATCAGCCCATTTCCAACGGAGCTTGGGCGCCATTTTGTGCGTTTTCCGGGCGCTACATTGCAGTCCAGACGGCTCGAATTGATCCGGAAGGACTTCTTTAATTGGTTCCAAACATTTATGCTTTCCTCTTCAGAACTATTTGAATCATATTCATAACTGGATGAGTCAAAGTCAGCTTTATTGTCAAATATGCTAATATGTATGACATACAGCACAGATGAGTAACAAGAAAGCATCTTCACCGAATCTGAAGCCATTGTTTTGATTCTGGAGCAAGGCAGTTTGTGAAGGAGTATCCTGGCGTGATGTCACGAACAAGGGGGCGGGACTTTCTTAAACCCCCCAATTCCGAGCTCATTTTGTGGCAGTTTTGGGACACTTTAAGTCATTTTCTATTGGTGTTTTGCGTTCAGCCTGCGTGTTTTGGGTATTTTAGATGCTATAAAACGTTTTTCTGATGTCAGTTAGGAAACAAAAAAAATGGTGTCGGTTGTCCTTTAAATCAATGCTAAAGGAGAGGCAATTGTTTTGGTTGAAGTTTTTTGAGCTCAAAAGGCCCCAATCCATTTTTAGCTCTTTGGTTTTTTTTTTTTTTTTGTATTTCATGATGTCATTCTGGCAAAGGTTTTCAAGCTACTCCTTCAAATCCACGGTTCCATTTTTAAAACCTGCCATTAGCCAAGTAGGGGAAGTAGCGGTCGCTCTCTCGCTCTCTGCTTCTCTCTTCCGCACACAGTTCAACTTTGTGTTTACTAAAAAAAAAAGAGTCAGGGGAAACAAATCGAGCCAAGATGGATTGTGTGCAAAGTCAGAAGAAAGAAAGCTATTGTAATGGTCGGTGATGTGGAAATATGATGAGCTCATTCGGAGGAAAAACGAGGGGAAGAAAAACATATGAGTGATAAGATAATAATAATAATAATACATATCATTCATAAGTGCCTTTCAAAACTCTCAAGGTCACACGATCAGTTTTTCTGTGGGTGAGCTAAGGCAGCCACACGTGCCAGCGTTCACTCACCCGGAAGTCACTCAAAAAGCTAGAAATCTAGCAAGCTAGCTAATAGAATGCTGGATAGCTAATAGATTGCTAGATAGCTAATATGTTTCCTGACTCAAATAGCTCGCTAGATAGATAGCTAATAGGTAGCTAGCTATCTAGATAGATAGCTAATAGATTAGTCCCACAAGGGGGAAATTTGCATTATTAGCTAGCTAGCTCCGATCCAAAAATACTCGTACAGTAAACAGTTTTTTATACATTACAGGTACAGTTATTCAGTAATTAAAATTGATCATATGAAATATAAAATGATAAAAACAACATTAAAAGGGAAGTACAGCATAACATTTATAAATGAACTGTACAGTAAACAGGTCCGAGAAAGCGACACACAATGCATTTTGGGTACTTTGTTTGCTCTGAAAACATCGTGTTGATGGCGAAATTAGAAGGAAAACACATAAATAACGTGATGGTGAATCGTTGTGTGTTGCACCAAGACTACTATTTGATACTAGTTGACACAATAATATGCTTTCCTCTTCAGAACTATTTGAATCATATTCATCACTGGATGAGTAATAAGAAAGCATCTTCTCCCAATCTGAAGCCATTGTTTTGATTCGAGAGCAAGGCAAGACGTCCGGGTGTGACATCACGAATAAGGGGGCGGGGCCTTCTGAAATTCGCCATTTCCGAGGTCATTTTGAAGTAGTTTTCGGACACTTTAAGTCATTTTTATTGGTGTTTTGCATTTGACTAAAAATATCAGCCTGCGTGTTTTGGGTATTTTCGATGCTGTCGGTTGTCCTTTAACGGCATTACAAATGTGTCAAGAAAACTCCACGTTAATTATATATTTCTAATTCACGACGCCAACAGATGACACAATGCAATGCGCCAAGAAAGTATTTGAGGAAATGACTTTTTAAAATTTAGATAGATTCAGTTTTGTTCAGCAGCGGGGAAGGGGGTGAGGGGGTGAGGGGTGAGGTGGGGGTGCGTCTGTCGTATCTCTGCCTCACCATCTGGTTTAATGACATTTTAGGAATGAATTAACATTAATTCCTTAAGTGACAAAAGGCAAAGAAAGCAAAGGCGTTTCGACTTGGAATACTTTGAAAATAAGTTAATAATTAAACCATTGTGTGAGCAGTGCAAGATTAACGACCTTCATTTGACTGGAATTGAAACTAATTCTTAAGCAAACAAAGCCATTATTATATTATTTGTGCATTGATTTTGGTTTCCATTTTGCTTGACAACCGTTGGGCAAAATAACCGATGGAAGTTAGCAAGTGGAACAAGGTGACACAAGGTGATGAGGCGGTGCACCCGAAGGAGAAAATCCGGTCCGTTTACTCTTTAGAATTTTAACAACTCTGTCGCTCCCATTCGAAACAGAGGATTCCGGTTCTTTGTACTGATTAATTCTTTCATGTGATTTCACACCACCGACACCACCGTAGAACTACAAACAAGTATAAAAATATCGCTATTGTTTACACATAAATATTTGGACTTTACATCAATGAATTAAAACCTTTGCAATAAAATCGTACAAACCACTTTGCCCACTTTCCGTCGAAATGGAAGTTTTGATCTTCACTCTTTTTATCTTTTCCTTACTAAACAGTACAGCGATAAAGCATATCCATTCTCGCCGTCTTCTCAGTGAAATGAAACTTAAAGTAGCGCAGAAACCTGTAGCGGAAGTGACAACAACGCAACGTCATGTCAAGAAAAATAAAGCACAGCCATCTGCTGGTCAACTATGGAATAGCCGTTAGAAACAAATGTGTCAGCAGAATTTACAGTCACTTTCCCGTTTTTCTATCCTTTCGGCATCGCTAGGCCTTCAGTAGTGCTTTGTCTGACTCAATCCAGATTGAAAAAAAAGTATGCGATTTACGACAAGTCCACTAGAGGGTACCATTAGTCAGGAAATAACTGACCGACCTTTCTTAATGATGTCCATTTTTTTTTCTTGAAAAGTCCGTCTTGAAAATGGCTTTAGAAGAGGTTGAAAAACGTTATTTTGTTGATTTGGATTAACGAAATGCAGCTAGCAGGGACAGTGTGGATGTGGGTATTATCGCGGAGAAAGCACGGCATCTTCACTTGGATATCATTAAGAGGCAACTACATCAACGACCATCACAAAGGTCAATAAAATGACTTTATAGTTTATTTCTTTAATTACAATACAATCACACATTTATTATACATAAAATAAGGTGTATTTTGTGTAGCTTTAAGGTTTATTTAGATGAAAATTATGTTTTATGAGGACCTGGGAACAGATTATTCTCCTTTTTAATGGTTTCTTATGGGAAATAAATGTTCGGCAGACGTACTTTTCGCCTTACACACACTTTCTGGGAACCAATTAAATTCGTGAGCTGAGGTATCACTTTATTTCATAAGAATTCATGGACAAAATATAATTCACATCAGTCCGTGATTCAGATATTTTTTTAGGCCAGCAGAGAAGGCTTTGCAGGCCTTGACGGTCCGTGGGCCTTGACGGTCCGTGGGCCATTTTTTTTTACTTCCCTAAACTAGCTAGGGAGGATAACATTGACTTTGGCTCACGCTCCGTGAGCCTGTGGAAGTGACGAGACTTCAAGATGTTTCCTGTCTTGCTGGCGCTCACATCCAGGCCACATCAAAGTTGAAATTCGCAACAACAGACATGCCCGTTTGTGTCTTCTGTTGCCTTCTTCATGCCACGCCTCCAAATTCCCAATCCGTCAAAGCACACCTGGAAATGTGACTGCTTTTTGCCAAATTCCTCACCGACGTGACAAATCAAAAGGGGAGCCAGAGAACTTGCCCAACATCCCGTTAGTGAAACGGCGCTTGCAAATCCAAATTCTAAACAGGTTTGTTGAATGCGCGCTCTGGTATAAAGTACATTGTTTTACCAGAATTTATGTACTGCAGGATATTCTCTTCCGATGTACAGTGATACATACTGTACCTTGGCTTACGAACTTAATTGGTTCCTAGACAGTGTGTAAGGCGAAAAGTGTGTATCCCAAAAAATAATTTCCCATAGGAAACCATTGAAATAAGAATAATCCGTTCCCAGGTCCCCATAAAACATAATTTTCTACTTTCTAATTTTCTAAGCCTTAAAACGACACGAAATACAGTGATACCTTGGCTTACGAACTTAATTGTTTCCTAGACAGTGTGTAAGGCGAAAAGTGTGTATCCCAAAAAATAATTTCCCATAGGAAACCATTGAAATAAGAATAATCCGTTCCCAGGTCCCCATAAAACATAATTTTCTACTTTCTAATTTTCTAAGCCTTAAAACGACACGAAATACAGTGATACCTTGGCTTACGAATTTAATTGGTTCCCAGACAGTGTGTAAGGCGAAAAGTGTGTATCCGAAAAATTAATTTCCCATAGGAAACCATTGAAATGAGAATAATCCGTTCCCAGGTCCCCATAAAACACAATTTTCTACTTTCTAATTTTCTTTAAACTACATAAAATATACCTTATTGTATGTATAATAAATGTGCTATGGTATTGTAATTAAAGAAATAAACTGCACAGTATAATAAATTCATTTTATTTACCTTTGTGATGGTCCTTGATGGCTTGATGGAATGGAGTGGTCGGTTTCATCAGCATTAAACACCTGATGAGGAACGTAGCATTCTTCTTTCACCATCTTGAGGAATGATCCCTTGGAGGTGCTTTCTCTGCGATCATTTTACCTTGTTCCTCATCAATTGTGTTCTGTTTAGCTTGGTTGATAGCTTTTTGCATCAAGTGTACAGATGGCTTGTATGGGTTATTTATGGAGCATGATTGATGGAATATTTTAACCTTGCAGTCTACACTTGCAGAGTTTACACAGACGTATTCATTGCGGTTTTTTTAGACTTAAATTAATAGGAAAATGAACTGTACGGATGATATTTGCTCACATTCTTTTGTTACTGGCTCAAACTGACATTAAGTCTAACCTCAAAAGTGGGAAAATCCCAAAGCCGACACCCACTTTTCATGCCATTTACAATTTTGTATCTTTATGTAAATGCAGAAGCAAACTTTAATAAGGCTCCTGCAAATTAAAACCATGAGTTCATCAAAGAGAATAAGCGAATGTCTAAAAGTGTATCCGACACTTATTATGATTGGCTGAATGCACAGACCTCATCTTAAAGCCCAAGTGCGTCATTTATACAGCAAACTACACACACTTGAGAATGCATTAAAACACTCCACCCTTTCATAAGATAATTAAAACAACAATGTACAGGTCTAATGCAAACAATTTCATGTTGCGCTTGCTCAAGACGTAAATTACACTGCGGCAATTAGGCGCCACGGCATTGTTCAAGCTAAACACAAATTGAGCCTCCACTTATATCTTTATCCAGTGATACCTTGGCTTACGAACTTAATTGGTTCCCAGACAGAGTGTGTAAGGCGAAACGTGTGTATCCCAAAAATTAATTTACCATAGGAAACCATTAAAATGAGAATAATCTGTTCCCAGGTTCCCATAAAACATAATTTTCTACTTTCTAATTTTCTAAGCCTCAAAACTGCACAAAATATACCGTATTTTATCTATAATAAATGTTCTTTTGTATTATAATTATAGAAATAAACTGTACTGTATAATAAAGTTGTTTTATTGACCTTTGTGATGGTTGTTGATGGCTTGATGCATCAAGTGTACAGATGGCTTTTGCGGGTTATTTGTGGAGCCTGATTGATGGAAATTTTAACCTTGCAGTCTACAGTCTGCCTTTGAACTATCAAACGAGTCCAAATGTCACTGTTTTATATCAATTTTGTCACTCTCTGTCGTCTGCCTGTCTCTTTAATGTTTAAACCACCTCTCCTCACTGCTGCGGTCTTGACAAATCACGTGGCTTTAACCGACACGACTGGGGGCGGGGAATAGGGAACGAAAACAAGCTGGCTGCCATTTTCTTGTTAGAACGGGTTCGTTCGCGAACGAAACATCACACATTGTGGTAGATCCGTGTGTATCCCGAAAAATGGTTTGTATGCCAAGGTAAAATTGTCATAAATTTAACGTTCGTAAACCAAAAAGTTGGTAAGCCAAGGGGTTCATAAACCAAGGTAACAGTGTATCAGGGAGAGAGCTTTCTTATGATAATTCAAAACAGAAAACAAAGACAGAGGGAGATTACTTGGAGAGCGCCAGACTTTGGTTTGAAAGCAAATCTTGCGTGTATGGTCTCACCTCGCCACTGACGGGCCAATTTGCTGACGTTCATTTCCTCCAATCTGTCAGAGCGGACAGTGTAAGTGTAGGAGTTGAGGTTAAGTAGTGAACGGGACAAGGGGGGGAGCAAAGAGGGGTAATAACCCTAAATGAGACCCGAGGGATTTACAGACCACAGAGCATGTCAGCAACGAGCTTCACAATAGTCGGCTACCTTTTCACTCTTCTGGTATAAGTGCCCTTATTGTCATTTTTCAACAACATAAATAACAATATTGACTATTTAACAATAAATTAATTAAAACAAACAATACAGTGACACCTTGGCTTACGAACTTAATTTGTTCCCGGAAAGTGTGTGTAAGGCAAAAAGTGTGTATTCCGAACATTATGTTCCCATAGGAAACAATTAAAATGAGAACAATCCGTTCCCATGTCCCCATAAAACATCATTTTCAAATAAATAAGCCTTAAAAATACAAAAAAAATATACTTTATTTTATGTATAATAAATCCTATGGTATTGTAATTAAAGAAATAAATTGTACTATATAATAAATCAGAATCAGAAAACCTTTATTCGTCCCACAATGGAGAAATTTGCAAAAAAAAAGTCGGTTTATTTACCTTTGTGATGGTGGCCTGTTGGAATGGATAGCTTTTTGCATAAATTGTCTCAAGGAGCTCTGGGTTGTAGATCTTGAGAAGTTGTGATATTGCAACAGATGCAGGCAGACACACTAGAAACTTCATAAATAGCTGGTTCTCTTGCTTGTCTTTTCTCTTCAAATTGTACAGATGGCTTGTGCGGGTTATTTGTGGAGCATTGATGCAAAAAGCTATCAACCCAGCTAAACAGAATACAATTGATGAGGAACAAGGTAAAATTATCGCTGAGAAAGCACCTACGAGGGATCATTCCTCAAGATGGTGAAAGAAGAAGGCGACGTTCCTCATCAAGTGTTTCATGCTGACGAAAGCAGCCATTCCATTCCATCAAGCCATCAACGACCATCACAAAGGTAAATAAAACGACTTTATTATATAGTACAGTTTATTTCTATAATTATAATACTATATCACATTTATTATACATAAAATAAGGTATATTTTGTGTACATTTAAACGCTGATTTAGTAGAAAATTACGTTTAATGGGCACCTGGGAACGGATTATTCTCATTTTAATGGTTTCCTATGGTAAATTAATTTTTGGGATACACACTTTTCGCCTTACACACTCTGTCTGGGAACCAATTAAGTTCGTATGCCAAGGTATCACTGTATTTCAATCCAGATTTCCTATTCAACAAACGGTTGTCTGGCATGAACACTAAGGCAGTGTTTTGATTAAGTCAAGGAACTGTTATTGCAAAATCAAAATTAAATCAGATATTGTCATGGAAATATTTAAACAAATTCCAACTTGTCCACACTTAATAGTATTACGGGATGCTCTCAATTCTGGGAAAAAAAATCATTGATCGTAAACATCAGACTGAAGTATTTGGTTTCATATGACCGCCTTGGACAGAAGACTTGTGACCAAACTATTCTCCGTGTCAAGAAGAGCGAGATCTGGCGCCATCGGCCCGAAAAACATGCCATTCTTCAAACCACAACATCGAACAAAATGACATATCATCTGGGCTTTCAACTAAAGATGAACTGCGGTCATATAAAAACATGTAAAAAAAGTTCAAGATGGCGTAGGCAACTTGGAGCGTCCGGGCAGTCAATGGCGGTCTAAGTCACTTTCTGAATGGCCCCGAGATTGATTTTGACAACAACAAAAATAAATAAAAAAAATCCCAATTTTGAAAAAAGAATTTTGACAAACAAGCATAGTTCTTCAAAAAGACACTGAGAAACATTCATGAGACATTTTGTCATAAAGCAATTGTCGGGCAAAATCCTGCAATACAAAAAAAAACCACTATACAGTGATACCTCAGCTTACGAACGCTTTAGCTCACGAATTTTTTTCTCTCACGAACATTAAAGGACAACCGACACCATGTTTTTTTGTTTCCTAACTGACATCAGAAAAACGTTTTTAGCATCTAAAATACCCAAAACACGCAGGCTGATATGTTTAGTCAAATGCAAAACACCAATAAAAAATGACTCAAAGTGTCCCAAAACTACTTCAAAATGACTTCAGAAATGGCAAGTTTCAAAAGGTCCCGCCCCCTTGTTCGTGACGTCACGCCAAGACGTCTTGCCTTGCTCGAGAATCAAAACAATGGCTTCAGATTCGGAGAATATGATTTCTTGTTACTCATCCAGTTATGAATATGATTCAAATAGTTCTGAAGAGGAAAGCATAAATGTTTGCAATTGATTAAAGAAGTCATTCCATGTCATTTTTGAGGCATCTGGACTCCAATGTAGCGTCCCAGAAAATGCACAAGATGGCGCCCAAGCTCAATTGGTAATGGGCTGATTTGTCTGTTGGGAATTTGTGTCAGCTAGTATCAAATAGTAGTCTTGGTGCAACACAACAATTCACCATCACATTATTTATGTTTTCCTTCTAATTTTACCATCAACACGGATCAACACGAAGTTTTCAGACCAAACAAAGTACCGCAAAATGCATTGTGTGTCCTTTCTCGGTCAAGGGTGTTCCTTCCGTGACGTCACGTCAGGCATCGTCATCAACTTGAAAACAAGACTTCATGAATATATTGCGCAAATTTTAAAATATAGCTATATGCGGTGGAATCTTTGTCAAATATGCTCAGTAGAAGTCATTTCAAGTGATTTTACAAATTATGGATACAACATATCCGGAGGCGTCGGTTGTCCTTTAATTATTATTTTTTTTAATTCTATGGTAGACCCATACATCAAGAATTTATTTTTAAGTATTTTTTTAAGATCTCCTTCACGAAGTTGAATTAAAATGCTGTACTCCATTCCCAAGTAAGGAAAATAACATTGAAGTGTTTTTTTTTGCGACAGTATGAATATCATTCAAATAGTTCTGAAGAGGAAAGCATAAATGTTTGGAATCGATTAAAGAGGTCCTTCCGTGTCAAATGAGTTGCTGAATATCAAAACGCAGTTTCCAAGATGCAGTACAATCGCGTTTTTCCATAACTTTGTCATAGACGGGTTTTTTTTTTTTACTGAAAAAAAAAAAAACTGGCGCTCAAGCTCAGTAGCAGACTAACTAGCTAGCATACTAGCTAAATAATGCCCAAGCTAGCGATAGCAGCCTTCTTGATTTCATTCCCAGTCATTAAAATAGCTCAGTTTGCCACCTTTTAACAACATTGACAAATGATAGCCTGCTAGCCCACTTGCTAGATAGCTCACTAGCTAGATAGCCCGCTAGATAGCGATAGCGGCCTTCTTGATTTCATTCTCAGTCATTAAAATAACTCAGTTTGCCATCTTTTAACAACATTGACAAATGATAGACTGCTAGCTCACTAGCTAGATAGTGCTATAGCTAAATGGCGTGCTAGCTAGCGATAGCAGCCTTCTTGATTTCCTTCCCAGTCATTAAAATCGCTCAGTTTGCCACCTTTTAACAACATTGACAAATGATAGACTGCTAGCCCACTCGCTAGATAGCTCACTATGTATATAGTGCACTGGCTAGAGCTAAATAGCGTGCTAGCTCGTGATAGCAGCCCTCTTGATTTCATCCTAAGCCACAAATGTGTACAGTACACAGAATTTTCTTTGACTGTCACTTAGAACTCTCTGCGGATTGTAAATATATATTTTTTTTGTATTCTGACGCTTGTGTGTGCGTGTATTTGCTTGGATTTTCTTTTAACCTTCAAAATAACAGATTGTGATGTTTGCGAGTTTCTATGGAATCTTTTCTTTTTTTTTTTGCCAAGTAATATGGGTCTAAGTTAGGGCCTGCAGCTGTGTCAATAGACAACCAAGCAAACCCGAAGCACCCTCAAAATCCTGCAAACTCTCTATTATGTTGGCCATCTGCCGATAAGGCAGGGCATCTTATAATTTTTCTTGACAAAAAATACACCTGTGTGTGTGCGTGTGTGTGTGTGTGTGTGTGTGTGTGTGTGTGTGTGTGTGTGTGTGTGTGTGTGTGTGTGTGTGTGTGTGCGTATACCTGTTGAATGACAAACCGCACCTGTTTGTCAAAAGAACGCCAGATTCTTACATCATTCATATAGCTGAGTCAGTCAGCTTGCGTTAAATGGAAAAAAAAACATTTCCAAAGGGAATAATAATTCTATATTTTCACACTTACATATTTATTTCGACATTCTTAGATGATTATCGGGTGGGCTTTAAATGGGTCAAATGGAAAACTGAACCGTTCAATGGAATCAGAAAATACAGTCAAGGCAATAGCTAATTTCAAAATAAAAGCATTGCTAATAATAATAATAATAATAATAATAATAATAATAATAATAATAATAATAATCCATTTCATTTCATTTGTAAGCGCCTTTCAAAACTTTCATGGTCACTTTACAGTCACAGGATATGTTTTTCTGTGGGTGAGCAGTGGCAGCCACACGCGCCAGCGTTCACTCAACCCGGAAGTAACTTAAATAGATAGAAAGCTAGCTAATATATAGCCAGCTAGACAGATAGCAAATCGATAGCTAGCTAAGTCGCTAGTTAGATAGCAAATAGCTAGCCAGGTAGCTAGCCAGATAGCAAATAGCAGCTAGCTATATAAAAAGCTGGATAGCCAGATAATAATAATAATAATAATAATAATAATAATAATAATAATAATCCATTTCATTTCTAAGCGCCTTTCAAAACTCTCAAGGTCACTTTACAATCACAGGATACGTTTTTCTGTGGGTGAGCAGTGGCAGCCACACGCGCCAGCATACTCCCAACCCGGAAGTAAATCAAATGGATTTATAACACCTACACAACAGCCTGAGTAGGCTTTTATTTTGAAGTCTGCCCATAGACAGGTGTTTAGTGAATAAAGCGCTCTGTTGCAAAGGAGTTGCAAAGGTCTCAAGAAGAAAAAATAAATTCTCAACCTTTGATCTTTGACCTATAAGTTCATAACCGAATGCTACGTCTTCTGTTTGGCCGCGCCGCTCCCAGCACGTTATGAGTCAAGGCACGCATAGCGCTAGCGTCTCCTTCGCCCATTCCAAAATTAGCAACAGGACATTTTGAAACCTGCGGTGAAGGCGCCGCTCTTGACGCTCACTATTATTTTGCAGCTCTAATAACAGCACAATTATGCAGAGCAGGAATGCAAACATCATTTAAAAAATTCCTCCATATCCACATTTGTCTAATGGATCGTCACATATATTAACGTTTACATTGGACTGTAAAAAGAATCGCAGTAAATGAGAAGAAATTTAATCGTGAAAATAAATACAGTGACACCTCAGCTCACGGACGTAATTGGTTCCCAGAAAGTGTGTGTAAGGCGAAAAGTGTGTATTCCAAAAAATAATTTCCCATAGGAAACCATTAAAATGAGAATAATTCGTTCCCATGTCCCCATAAAACATAATTTTCTACAAAATAAGCCTGAAAGGACAACTGACGCCTCCGGACAAGTTTTGTCCATAATTTGTAAAAACACTTCAAATGACTTCTACTGAGCGTACTTTACAAAGATTATATAGCTATATTATACTTCTTAAGACTCGCACTGAATATTCAGGAAGACTTGTTTTTGAGTTAGTGACGATAACTACCGTGACGTCACGGTAGGTATCGTCACGGACCGAGAAAGCGACACACAATGCATTTTGGGTACTTTGTTTGGTCTGAAAACTTTGTGTTGATCCGTGTTGATGGCGAAATTAGAAGGAAAACACATAAATAACGCAACGGTGAATCGTTGTGCGTTGCACCAAGACTACTACAGTGAGACCTCAACTTACGAACTTAATTGGTTCCCAGACAGAGTGTGTAAGGCGAAAAGTGTGTATCTCAAAAAACATTTCCCATAGGAAACCATTAAAATGGGAATAATCCGTTCCCGGGTTTCCATAAAATTTACTTTTCAACTAAATAAGCCTTAAAACTACACACAACATACCTTATTCTACGTATAATAAATGTGCTATTGTATTGTAATGAAAGAAATACACTGCTTTGTATCATAAAGTGACTTTATTTACATTTGTGATGGTCATTTATGGCTTGATGCAATGGCGTTGGAGGTCAAAGGGAATTGCTGTTTGGAAAGAGAGGCGCATTACATGACGAATGTAATTAAAGAAATAAACTGTGCTGTAAAACAAAGTTTTATTTACCTTTTTGATGGTCGTTGATGGCTTATGGAAGGAGAGTCACCTTCCATAAGGACTGTTGGTAACTTAACCTCTGGTGCTGTTCCGTCGTGTGCTTCCGCCGAAGATCACTCCGCCAGCCGTGGTGGGTGTGTATTATGAAAATAGTGCTTATTATAAGGTTTAATTTTCATAAATTTGACGTTTGTAAGACAAAAAGTTTGTAAGTTGAGGTCTCACTGTATTTGATACTAGCTGACACAAATTCCCAGCAGACAAATCAGCCCATTTCCAACGGAGCTTGGGTGCCATCTTGTGCATTTTCTGGGACGCTACATTGGAGTCCAGATGGCTCGAATTGATACAGAAGGACTTCTTTAATCGATTCCAAACATTTATGCTTTCCTCTTCAGAACTATTTGAATCATATTCATAACTGGATGAGTAACAAGAAATCATATTCTCCCAATCTGAAGCCATTGTTTTGATTGTGGAGCAAGGCAAGACGTCTTGGCGTGACGTCACGAACAAGGGGGCGGGACCTTCTGAAACAGGCCATTTCCGGTTCCATTTTGAAGTCGTTTTTGGACACTTGAAGTCATTTTTATTGGTGTTTTGCATTTGACTAAAAATATCATCCTGCGTGTTTTGGGTATTTTAGATTTGATAAAACATTTTTCTGATGTCAGTTAGGAGATAAAAACAATGGTGTCGGTTGTCCTTTAACATTTGAAAACTTGTGTGTCCTAATTGTACATGATATGACCCGTTCAAAGCAAAGAACGACTGTCAGCGCCTCAATGGGTGTTATTTACATTTCACTCTCAAGAGATTCCTTTGCCCGCAAAGCCAATCTAAAAGCCGGTGCGCTCGTTTTGCCTTTCAGCGGCTTTAACCGACATCTTAACAGTACTTTGCTCCACCTACGGCCTCCACAAAGCTTGGATGTCTTTGATAGCTCCGCCGAGGGCTCAATACAATGAGTCATGAACGATGCGATGCTTTTCCCAAAATACGTTTGGAAGAACTGTGTTGCCAAGACACCAGGTGGAACCTCGATAGACGGGATTTGTAAAGCCAGCGTCGTCCGCTGTCCCGCGGAATGCCTGTGTTGACCTGCCGGATCATGTATGTTTGTTTTTCTTTGGTGCTGAGTAAGTACATTTCGGGGCTGAATCGCTTTTGTGTGCGCTAAATATTGTATCGCGCATGCTAATTGGTACTTGTTCGCCTTTATTTGGTGTTTGGTGAAAAAGCAGCCATTTTGTTTTGTCGCATAGACCTCTGACATCATTTGGTTGCATCCAACACAAAAATACGATACAATACATATTGATTTATATCGCACTTTAACCGACAACCGACGCCATTTTTTTTTGTTTCCTAACTGACATCAGAAAAACGTTTTATAGCCTCTAAAATTGCCAAAACACGCAGGCTGATATTTTTAGTCACATGCAAAACACCAATAAAAATGACTTAGTGTCCCAAAACTGCCACAAAATGAGCTTGGAAACTGGGGATATTCAGAAAGTCCCGCCCCCTTGTTCGTGATGTCACGCCAGGATAGTCCTTCACAAACTGCCTTGCTCCAGAATCAAAACAATGGCTTCAGAGAGTTCAGATTGGGAGAAGATGCTTTCTTGTTACTCATCCAGTTATGAATATGATTCAAATAGTTCTGAAGAGGAAAGCATACATGTTTGCAATCGATTAAAGAAGTCCTTCCGTATGAATTTGAGCCATCTGGACTCCAATGTAACGCCCAGAAAATGCACAATTTTACATTTTAAGACTTGCGTTGAATATTCATGAAGTCTTGTTTTCGAGTTGATGATGATGCCTTAAGTGATGTCACGGAGGGAACGCCCCTGACTGAGAAAGCGACACACAATGCATTTTGGGTACGTTTTTTTTCATCTGAAAACACTGTGTTGATGGTGAAAATAGAAGGAAAACTACATAAATAATGCGAGGGTGAATCGTTGTGTGTCGCAGCCATTTGCGGTAGCACGCATAAAGAAGGTGTAAGTTGAGACAAATTCCCAGCGGACAAATCAGCCCATTTCCAACGGAGCTTGTGCGCCATCTTGTGCATTTTCTGAGCACTACATTCTCGGCTTTAATTGATACGGAATGACTTCTTCAATCGATTGCAAACATTTATGCTTTCCCCTTCAGAACTAATTGAATCATATTCATAACTGGATGAGTAACAAGAAAGGATCTTTTTACGAATTTGAAGGCATTGTATTGATTCTAGAGTAAGGCGAAGACGTCCTGGTGTGATGTCACGAACAAGGGGGCGGGACCTTCTGAAACTCGCAATTTCCGGGGTCATTTTGAAGTAATTTTGGGAAACTTTAAGTCATTTTTATTGTGTTTTGCATTTGACTAAAAATATCAGCCTACGTGTTTTGGGTATTTTAGATTCTATAAAACGTTTTTCTGATGTCAGTTAGGAAACAAAAAAAAATGGTGTCGGTAGTCCTTTAAAGTCACTGTCCAGTGTACGACCCAAGTTTGAAACTGTTGACTTCAAATAAGGAGACGATAATACTAATAATACTAATAATAATACTACTACTACTGCTACTACTACTACTAATAATAATGATAATAATCATCATCATCATCATAATAATACATTTAAGTCAACAGGATGAGATGTAAAAAGAAAGATCTGGCCTGTTTAGTAATATTCCGCCTATTTAAAAATGAGTCCGAAATGCAAAGAAAACCCTGCGAGTTGAGCACCCACAGAATAAACGTCACACCGTAAAAAAAAAAAAAAAAAAAAAAATCCTTGTACTTAAAAAGCCCACAAAACAGAGCATCCAGTTCCAAATCCCGCACTGACGTTAAGCAGAGGTTTGCCCAACGCAGCTGTGCGCCAAAATTAGCTAGCAGGATGTGGGACCCCAAAAAGCCACCGAAGCCGAGTGTCAGTGTCAAATGTCAAAATGCAAGTCGAGGAACATCTGAGCTCATCGTTGCGACAGTTACGGAGCTACAAACTCCTTCAACCATTTCACTGCGATGGTTGACAATGTGTCAGCATGGCAAAATTATGATTTATTTGTGGTATATTTAATAGAATTTATGATGTATTTATTTATTTTTAGAATGTATTGACAGTATTCCTATGGGTGGATGGTGGATCGATGGATTGATGGGTTTTGGTGGATGGATGGATGGATGGATGGATGGAGTGTATGAATGCATTGATGGGTTTTGGTGGATGGATGAATGGATGAGTGGTTGGATGGATGGATGGATGGATACATGGGTTTTGGTGGATGAATGGATAGATTGGTGGGTTTTGGTGGATGGATGGATTGATGAGTGGTTGGATGCATGGGATGGATGGAGTGGATGGATGGGGTGTATGGATGCATTGATGGGTTTTGGGGGATGGATGAATGGATGAGTGGTTGGATGCATGGGATGGATGGAGTGGATGGATGGATTGATTTATAGGTTTTGGTGGATGGATGAATGGATGGGGTGAATGGTGGAATGGGATGGATGGGGTGGATTGATGGGTTTTGTTGGATGGATGGATGGATGAATGGGTGGATGGATTAATGGATAGATGGGTGAATGGATGCATGGATGGGGTGGATGGGTTGATGGATGGATGGATGGGGTGGATGCATTAATGGCTGGATGAGATGGATGGATGGATGCATATTCCTAATCTCAATGGTGTCCCCCCAGCATCCCCTTGTAGTGCCACTGGAGGGTGCCAAATTTGGTGAAATCACTGAACCTGGACATCAAAACACTCTTAATTACGGTACAGTATATCTCCCGCTAATTGTTTTGATCCTGTTAAAAAAAAAGATTGATTGATTGTTTTTTTGTTTTTTATCTATGTGTTTTTTTTTTGTTTGTTTGTTTTGCTTGCAGTGTCCTCAATTTTCCATGTTTATAAACAATCAATACAAGCAAACGCGGTTACCATCAGTCAGTGAGACAAAACACAATCTTATTTTATCTTATAAGACAATAAAACCTTTATTAGTCTCACAATGGGGGTCCATGTCTTTTTTTGGGGGGGAGACAAGATCACGCCCAATCATCCACAATCATTTTCTTTCCATTTATGGGACAGAACAGAAGGCCTCGGTAACATTCTTGCTCACCGCGGACACATTCATCACAGATTTTAATTAAACGTCTCCATCTTTGCTCTCAGTGACAGGAGAGGATGTTGGAGAAAGAGGCCACATCTGCTCATACGGCAATGGCAGGTTAAAGGTTATCAGTGTATGAATGAAATAGTGTTTGCAGGGGTTTGGCTTTAAACTAATCATTTGCAAACTTTTGGCACTGAAAAGAAATATGTAGCACTACAAGCTCCATTATGACCAATATTACCTTTCACTGCACAGTAGTACAGTGATACCTTGGCTTACGAACTTAATTGGTTCCCAGACAGAGTGTGTAAGGCAAAAAGTGTGTATCCCAAAAATTAATTTCCCATAGGAAACCATTAAAATGAAAATAATCCGTTCCTAGGTCCCCATAAAACATAATTTTCTGCTTTTCTACTAATTTTCTAAGCCTTAAAACTACACAAGATATACTTTATTTTATGTATAATAAACGTGCTTTTGTATTATCATTAAAGACTGTACCAAAAAGTTCCATAAGCCAAGGGGTTTGTAAACCGAGGTATCACTTTATATCGGTAGTAGGCCCAAATTGTCATAAAAAATATTCCCTGTCACCCACTGTAACTTTATAATAATAATAATAATAATAATAATAATAATTAATAATAATTATTATTATAAATGTTATATTTCAACGCAAGAAACGATGATCTCAATCGTTGTCAGCCAACCAAAGAGAAATTTGAGAAATGTCATTTATGAAAGCACTAGATCCTCCAGCCTTGGATGACACACTGCTACCATGGCGACCTGTATTTGACGCAGTTTCATAAATGCGTACACACAATACCGCGGCTCACATTTGAGATACCGCTCTTCCCATATTGTCTCATTGGCTCTCATCCAGCAGTTCCCCTAAAAAAGATCAATTAAAAAATATAAAGATATCATGTCCAACATTCCACTCACTCTCATTCACAAAATATGATATCAGATGGAAAATGTCAGTACAAGTGAAAATAAAACATTAAAAATCAATCAGTGACGGTAACATAGCCGAGAAAGCACGGCAACTTCACTCGGATATCATCAAGAGGAAACTCCATCAACGACCATCACAAAGGTCAATAAAACTTTACTATACAGTACAGTTTATTTCTTTAATTATAATACAATAGCACATTCATTATACTTAAAATAAGGTATGTTGTGTGTAGTTTTAAGGCTTATTTAGTAAAAACATGTCTTATGGGTACACGGGAACGGATTATTCTCATTTTAATGGTTTCTTATGGGAAATACATGTTTGGAAGACAAACTTTTCTTCTTACACACACCTTCTGGGAACCAATTAAGTTCGTACGCTGAGGTATCACTGTACCTTTATTCGTCTCGCAGTGGAGAAATTTTACATTTCACAGCAGCAAATGAAGAGAAAAGGAAAGAAAGAAGTAGAAAAACATCATACAGGAGCTGCTGGAAAGGCAGCCACTCTTGCGGCGCCATCTTGAAGTAAAAAAAAAAAAATAATAATAATAATAAATAACATGACAACACAAAGACCTAGAGTCATTCATTCTTCAGCACTTGCTGTACCCTCTTTGTGACAGTTCTAGATCAAAGCATCCTTTTCACCAGTGTATCAGGGACATCATGGTGGAATGTGCATGTGTACTACTTCACATATAAGACACAGGGTCGGTTTTTGAAGAAAATTAAGGCTTTTGTGTGTGCTTTATACACAGTACTTCCACTGTTGCTAGCTGTCCATTTGTATACATTCCACACACACAATTTCCATCCATCTTAAACACATTTTTATGTCTGTGTAAGCGCTCAGTCGTACAGGAGTGATCCATCGATGAGAAGGTTTCTTCAGCCATTATCTGAAAGTCTGCCACCGCCACGTCTGGACAGTATATATAGGTCCAAAACTACCAGCAAAAAAATAGTTCGCTGACGAAGCCTCTTAGTTAAGAAGCGAAACGTCTGACACCTTCAAAGAAGTACAGATGACGGCTGAAGAAACCTTCTCGTAGACTTAAACGTATTTGCCAACAAGAATTCACAAATAACATTAACACATATTATTCACGATTATTTAAGTTATTGGGCGTTATTTGTTTTAACTTTTATTTCCCAAACAAAATGCTAAGCTATATACCGAAAAAAATGATATATATTCCTCGTACTTCAGAGAGAGCGGGAAATATCCTACTTCTTTTGAGATATTGAAGTAGAAGATATGGATTTATAAAATCAAGATATTAGGTATATTTCATTTAATTTTTATTTTAAGTATCATAAGATGGTAAATATATTGCGGTATCAACTACATTTGCCGAGTTTTAACTTAAAATTACCGCAAGGGACTCTAACAATCCCCCCCCCCTTTCCCTGGCTTGTTTTGGTACAGTCCACAGCCCCTTATGGTAACTCCAACCACCGCGAGTGGAACATAACACGCTGGAGACCGAAGCAAACCAGTACTCGTCGAAGTTAACTTTTTTTAAATCCCATTCTTGTTTCCTTCCTACAAACTACAGAACAGAGAGCGAATAAGGAAAAAAAGCGATTGCGTCAGTCATGGTATTTCGATTAAGGTAAAATGCCGCAGTGCATTTTCATGTCACAAGCTCGTTGACTTTACCGAAGACTGAGAAGAAGACGCGAGTGGAGGAAGCCCGGAGAAGAGCGACATAAGCGGGCTTCCAAGATGCAACCGACCGCCGTGCTTTGGTTTGCACGAATAACTTTGCTCCTCAGCTTGAATGCGGGTAAGCAAATGCTACTTATAAAATGTTGCAAAATGAATGTACACGTCAGCGTGTGTAAAATCAATTGAGGACATTTTATAGTCACATCGGTGGTTTTATGCCGGAGATTGAGGTCGTCTTCAATACAGATACAAAGATGGTACATTTAAACGTCTCATTTCATAGACGTCGCATATTTATGAAATATTCATTAATATTCTGGAATTTTGTCCCGTCATTTATTGATTTGCTTTGTACTTGATGGTTAGCAATCAAAGTGTGCTATATCTGTGTGTACTCTACTGTGTGTGTGTGTGTGTGTGTGTGTGTATTGATGTCTCATTTATTCGATTTGACTTTTTTTTTCACTTTCAAGGTTTAAATGAAGGTTAAACTTGCCACATCCGAATCTCATGAGATGTACAAATGTATGCTTGATGTTGCATTTACCTTGAAGCAGTCTTTAGATTAGGGTTGGGAACCTATGGCTCGTGAGCCATATATGGCTCTTTTGATGATTGCATCTGGCTCGCCCATAATACTAAATACATATTCTCGCTTTTTTGCTATTCATTTCCTGTTTGGGCGGCAGTTGGCAAAAAGCGCAATTTTGATTGGATGATACTGACCTAGGTTGGTGGAAAGTGCCATTTTGATTGGATGATACTGGCCGTTGTTGAAACGGGTAAACACCCCTTTTAAATAAGCCTGACGAGTAAAAAAAAAAAAACATATCGTACACTTCAGGTAGAATTAACCGAAGGATTCGCCATTGTGGAGAGAAAAGGTTCGGATTCTAATTTGCAATGAAACATTACCATTGGTGAAACAGTCAAATGTCAGTAGCACTTTGACAAGCCCCATGCTAAAGTTAGCATCAATATACTTTTGCGCGAGACAGCAGAAAGCAAGTGTGGAAGCTAATGAGCCGTGTGCAGGCTAGCTAGCAGTAACTTTGCGTATGGCGGGTCCATACGGCAAGTTGACTTTTCATTCTGATAGTTTGGCTAGATTTTTACCAATCATAAGGAACGGAAAACCATTCATGTTAATGGTGAGTACTATCATGAACTTATTTTAAATACAGTGGGACCTTGGCTTACGAACTTAATTGGTTCCCAGACAGAGTATGTAAGGCGAAAAGTGTGTATCCCAAAAATTAATTTCCCATGGGAAACCATTAAAATTAGAATAATCCGTTCCCAGGTCCCCATAAAACACAACTTTCTAATTTTCTAAGCCTTAAAACTACACAAAATATACATTATTTTATGTATAATAAATATGCTATAGGATTATGATTAAAGAAATAAACTACTGTATAATAAAGTCATTTTATTTATCTTTGTGATGGTCATTGATGGCTTGATGGAATTTCTCAGCATGAAACACTTGATGAGGAACGTAGCCTTCTTCTTTCACCATCTTGAGGAATGATCCCTTGTAGGTGCTTTCTCTGTGATCATTTTACCCAGTTACCCATAACCTTGAATCTGGAGTGACAAGAGCAAACTTTCACTCTGATGCATTTTTTTACGTACCGTTTTTTTAGGATATTTGGTTATAAAAACAAAAGTTTTCCCTTTTCTGATTACGGATGGACTCTCTTGTTTACGGATGATTGCCTGCTTCCTATCCCTTCCAACCCACCGCCCGCCCACCCACCCACCCCTCCTATGTTATCTCTAACACCTTGTATTTCCAACATGTCAGAACAGCCGCTGGAATGCACAGACCCTACCGAAGCTATTTCGAAGCTCCCGCAACTGGATTTGCGTCATGTATTGACACACGGACGCTCATAGTCATAGTCGCCTCTGACATGACCTTAAAAATGATACCAGACAGGAAGGCAAAAAAAAAAAAAAAAAATCACATCCGTAATTGGCTATTTGGATTTAAAAAAGACGCTGCCGTGATTGTTTTTGCTGCTAAATGTCACCATAAGACTCTCTTCAAAATGTCAACCGAGGGGGATTCGATACCCAATTGAAAACAAAGGACCCCCCCGGATGAGCCACATCCGCGATAGTCATCACCGTAGACGTGGTTATCAGTGTATTGCTGCTTTGGTAACCTTTCTGTCTTCTGCTAGCTTTGATTATCGAGTGCTTCAGTGACGAAACTATTGTCTGGATTGTTAGTCTTGTTTTTGTCTGCGGTACGCAAACGTTAACTTTTCGGAATATGTATTTCCTTTGTCAACTAGGTTCAAAAAAATTACAAGACTTCAACGCATGATATTGCCCACACATACCCATAATCGATACCGTGTACCTGACGTTCCATCTATTCATTGTTGTCTATGAAAAGATAAGCATTATTGATCCACAAAGAGGAGTTGGAAGGCTTGGCATCATAAAGACAAGCGATTGCGTGTAACTGAAAACGAGCTGACAATGTTTAACTGGTGCGTGATTGTTTTGAGTGTGTGTAATTGGTGGGAGGTCAAGATGCCTTCCTTGATGTGCCTCGTGGCCTTGCAGTAATTGGCCGAGTTTGACTAAATGGCATGTAGGGGAGTATAGAATGCACTTTAATAATGCACTCTGGGACAGAGTGATCGACTCAGCCTGTTTCTCAATGTCCAAACACTTTTCTTTTCTTTCTTTTCCTTCATTAACTCGTACATTTATGTAAACTGCAATTGAAAGATATATATACACACCCACATTCCTACATGTAAATAACTATGCAGGCGTGGCTTAAAATGCATAGGACAGTGATACCTTGGCTAACGAACTTAATTGGTTCCCAGACAGAGTGTGTAAGGCGAAAAGTGTGTATCCCAAAAAATAATTTCCCATAGGAAACCATTAAAATGAGAATAATCCGTTGCCAGGTCCTCATAAAACATAATTTTCTACTTTCTAATTTTCTAAGACAACTCAAAATATGCTTTATTTTATGTATAATAAATGTGCTGTGGTATTATAATTAAAGAAATAAACTGTACTGTATAATAAAGTGGTTTTATTGGCCTTTGTGATGGTCGTTGATGGCTTGATGGAATCTTTCACCATGTTGATGAATGATCCCTTGCAGGTGCTTTCTCTGCGATAATTTTACCTTGTTCCTCATCAATTGTGTTCTGTTTCGCTGGGTTTATAGCATTTTGCGTCAAGTGTACAGATGTCTTGTGCGGGTTATTTGTGGAGCCTGATTGATGGGATATTTTAACCTTGCAGTCTACACTCTGACTTTGAACTCTCAAAGTTGAAACGAGTCCAAATTTCATGTTTTCTATCCATTTTATCACTCTCTCTGTCGTCTGCCTGTCTCTTTAATGTTTAAACCTCCTCTCACTGCTGCATTCTTGACCAATCATGCGGCTTTAACCGAAGACTGGGGGCGGGGAATAGAGGACCAAAACAAACCGGCTGCCATTTTCTTGTTAGAAGAACGGGCTCGTCCACTCATTGTGGCGCTCTGTGTGTATCCCGAAAAATGGTTCTTATGCCAAGGTTAAATTTTCATAAATTTAACATTTGTAAACCGAAAAGTTCGTAAGCCAAGGGGTTCGTAAACCGAGGTATCACTGTGTTATTATTATTTTTTTGTTGAGGAAAGGGAACAGAAACAGCAACAAAGACAGTGCTTCAGTACCAATCTGACAACCAGGCAACGTTCCAACAGTTCTCTGCTTGAGTGGATTTTGTTTGTTTTGATCTGCCAAGCGGTGAAAAGGAAGAACAAGATGACAAAGTCAATACGCGACTTGTAACAAATGTCAAAAAAATCTCTCCGTTTCTGTCGTTTTAAAATATCATTTGTTCTAAAATACTTCATTGCGTGGAAGAGCTTATACGCTTTGGGTTATATAACTGCTTATTTTTTGTTATTTCGTGTGATGCAGGAGTAACAACTATCAGTTTTAGGGATGCAAAACAAAAATATTTAGCTAATTTGTAGCTAGCCACGAGCCGCTAACGCACTCATGAAGATGAGTCAAGTTAATGGCAACAATGAGCTGTGGCCACTTGCTGCAAAAGGACACCGTCAAAATAAAATGGCCAATGTGTTAACGTCTATGTATTATTTGGAATACTTTTATTTTTAAAGTGACGTATTCCGGTCTGTTGGTGGCATTTCATGAACATGTATGGTTGCGTTTGTCTTGCCGTTTTTTTTTTTTTTGTTTGTTTTTTGTCGTGAAATCCTCAGCACAATATTGCATTTGCGCCTTACCAAAATTAATATTTTTTGGAAGATGGTGAAAAGTGATAGCCACAATGGACAAGAATATTACACAAATTCTCAGCGGACAAATCAGCCCATTTCCAACAGAACTTGTGCGCCATCTTGTGCATTTTTTGGGCGCTACATTGGAGTCCAGACGGCTCCAATTGATACGAAAGGACTTCTTTAATCGATTGCAAACATTTATGCTTTCCTCTTCAGAACTATTTGAATCATATTCATAACTGGATGAGTAACAGGATGTTTTTCCAAATCTGATCTCTCCATTGTTTTGATTCTGGAGCAAGGCAGTTTGTGAAGGAGTATTGTGGTGTGACGTCATGAACAAGGGGCGGGACTTGTTGAATCTCGCCAGTTCTGAGCTCATTTTGTGGCAGTTTTTGGACACTTTGTCATTTTTAATGATCAGCCTGCATGCTTTGGGTATTTTCGATGCTATAAAACGTTTTTCTGATGTCAGTTAGGAAACCAAAAAAATGGTGTCGGTTGTCCTTTAAAGAACTTGCAGATGTCGTTTTGCCTTCCCGGCAAGCCTTAAATGTCGATTTATGACTTTGTTTTGCAAAATGGCACCGGCACCCCATTAGATGAAGTGCCCCCCAGAGTTGTTTGGTTGGCGTTAATGGACATTGCAGTGTTGCGGCCTGCTTCGAAAAAAAAGGACAGATTTATTGCTTGCCGCTAGTTTATTCATTTATTTTTTGTCCAGATTCCATTTCATAACCCATATTTTCTTTACAACGGTAAGAAAAAATAAATGTGGGAGATATAGCATGTCTATGAATCACTTGCGTTTTTTTTTTTTTTTTTTATCTGGCAGAAAATGCATACTGCATGTAAAACGTTTACCGTCCTTTTCCCCGACTTTCTTGTTGATCCTTAATCTCTTCGGAAATGGACATATTTCTCATGAGTTTGCAGTGCAGCCATTATGAAGATGACGATTTACGCCGCTAAGCTAATAAACCCTGAGCTAAATGAAGACTGTGAAAATGCCACCCTGGAGTGGCATCTTCTAAATTGCGCTGCTGCGCAACAGAACACATGCGAGCGTCTCTTGTCGGTCATCCATCCAAATTTAGAACTATGATGGCCCCTCCCCCTTTTTTGCTGCCACAATCCCACCATGAAAAAGTATTCCAAAAGTATGTGTTATCCAAATGTATTAGTGTGCTCAAAATGTGAGTGCGTGTTCACCAAGTTTGGTGTGACTGGTGAGGTTTGTACAGACGCTCCCCAACTTACAAATGAGATACAGTCGTTCGTAAGGGGAATTTGTTCGTAAGTTGCTTCAGTGCTATCTTTTGTACGGGATGTATGTTTAAGGCTTATATAAGTATTTTTAAGGTTTATATAAGTATGTTTAAGGCTTGTATAAGTAACCTGGACAGACGCTCCCCAATTTACCAGCGAGATCCATTCCGAACGGTCGTTCGTAAGTTGAATTTGTTTGTAAGTTGTTTCGATGCTATATTTTGTATGGAATGTATGTTTCAGGCTCATATGAGTATTTCTAAAGTGTATAAAAGTATGTTTAAGGCTTGTATAAGTAACCTGTACAGATGCTCCCCAACTTATGAACGAGATGTGTTCTGAACGGTCGTTCGTAAGGTGAATTTGTTCATAAGTCTCTTCAGTGCTATATTTTGTATGTTTAAGGCTTATATAAGTATGTTTAAGGTTTATATAAGTATGTTTAAGGTTTGTATAAATAACCTGTACATACGCTTCTCAACTTACGAATGAACGAGATACGTTCCGAACGGTCGTTCGTAAGGTGAATTCGTTTGTAAATTGCTTCAGTGCTATATTTTCGATGGAATGTATGTTTAAGGCTTATATAAGTATGTTTACGGTTTACATAGGTATGTGTAAGGCTTTTATAACGTAACCTGTACAGATGCTCCTCAATTTACGAACGAGATACGTTCCGAACGATCGTTCGTAAGGTGAATTTGTTCGCAAGTTGCTTCAGTGCTATATTTTGTATGGAATGTATGTTTAAGGCTTATATAAAATATTTTTAAGGTTTATATCAGTATGTTTAAGGTTTGTATAAGTAACGTGTATTGGTTCGTACAGAAAAATAAACATTTAATAAAATATATGCTCTATAAAGATATGTATAACTGGAGAGAATAAATAATAATAATAATACATTTAATTCATAAGCGCCTTTCAAAACTCTCAAGGTCACTTTACAGTCACAGGATAAGTTTTTCTGCGGGTGAGCAGTGGCAGCCAAACGTGCCAGTCTTCACTCAACCCGGAATAACTCAAATAGATAGAAAGCTAGCTAGCTAATACTACATATGTTAGAGAGAGAGCTCTCAAAGCGCCTCACGTCGGTATTAGCGGCGGAAAGTATCACTACTCAGAAAAAGGTGCGCAATACAAAAATCGAACTTCTATAATCTCTATCCGAACATTTTTCAACATACCCGCAAAAATGTTCGTAAGTAGGGGAATGTCTGTATCAGCCAGGCTTTTTCATTCAATGTGGGCTGTCGGAGTGAGCCACCTGATACCCCCACTATGCTTTGTTTGGCCCTTGCTAAAGGGATGCGATTGCACCTCCGAGGTAGCAATGGAGCTAACCTATGATTACTTGATTTCACCCACCCACCACCATTTTCTCATATGGATAAATGTCAAGTTTCAAACAGCCCACCCCCTACCCCTAAACGCCGATCCACATTCCTATGCTCATGTTCCTCCACTTTTCCTATAAATCACAGGACTCGCTAACACTGAAGGCTCAAGGTGGGCGAGGGAGAAGGCGGTGGGTGGGTGGGGGGGGAGGGTGTCTGATTTCAGAACATGATGCCCTAGCCCAGAGGCCAATTTCAATTATGTTCACTGATGATGATATATGTCACAGATGTCAAGACGTGAGCGCCCACAAGTCAAAATCAAAGTCACTGCCGGGCAACCTACTGTTTCGACAAATAACTAGTCGCTCGGCGACTAACAACTGAACATGTGCACTTCCAGGTTTTGGGGAGATGGATTGGAGAAAAAGACTTTTGAGGTCAAACCTGGGTATTCATTCAATGGCAGAAAAATCCTGTTCATAGCTGTCTTTATAATAATAATAATAATAATAATAATAATACATTACATTTGAAGTGCCTTTCAAAGCTCTCAAGGACAATTTACAGTCACAGACAAACATAGGTACCTTGTTTTTAACCAAAATATCTGGCTTAAAATGCAAATACAGTGATGCCTTGGCTTACGAACTTAATTTGTTCCCAGGCAGAGTGTGTAAGGTGAAAAGTGTGTATCCCAAAAATTTATCTCCCATAGGAAACCATTAAAAATGAGAATAATCCGTTCCCAGGTCTCCATAAAACATATTTTTTCTCATTTCTAATTTTCTAAGCCTTAAAACTACACAAAATACAGTGATAACTTTGCTTGCAAACTTAATTGGTTCCCAGACAGAGTGTGTAAGGCGAAAAGTGTGTATCCGAAACATTAATTTTCCGTGAAACCATTAAAATTGAGAATAATCCGTTCCCAGGTCCCCATAAAACATAAATGTCTCGGAAATAAGCCATAAACTACACAAAATATACCTTATTTAATGTATAATAAATGTGCTATGGTATTATAATTAAAGAAATAAACTGTACTGTATAATAAAGTCGTTTTATGTGGGAAAAAAAAACTGGACACTTGCACTTGCACTGTAAATATGGGTTGATGCAATACAGCTACATATACAGCTTTTGAAGAAAATTAAGGCTATTGGGTGTGCCTTATAGACTGGAAAATACGGTATGTCCGTAAATAGTAGTTTAGCCAATCTTGGATTGGATTGGATTTGCCTTTATTAGTCTCGCAGTGAAGATTATGGTTGTTTTTTTTTGCCAAAAAACCTTAAAGACCTAGCGAGTTTTTGTCAGCATGGTGTTGTAAAAAATGCCGGTTAGCCCTGTTATGAGTGAAAATACATTTTGACATCGTTAGGGAATGAAATAGTTCCGAGTTTCGCTAACAACCTAATGTTCACGTAGAAAATGGCCTTTAGGTTCAAACTTTTAAATCACTAACACAGTCTGAGTGTACTCTACTATGATTGTTTTGATAGTGTGTGTGCACATATGTTTTTTTAAACCATTTTTATGATCATATATTTTGTCAGGATGTAGCATAAACATGGCTAATGGTACCGAAATGGGGTGTTTGTTGGCGTCTCGGTCTTGTCGTGTGTAGTTGAGTTCCTAGGGGCGAGGAGATTATTACTGACTGTAATAAACTCTGCTTTTCTGTCTCGGCAGGGGGGCTCCTGTAGAGGACAGAATGATAAGCAGTGCTGGAGACTCACTGTCTGAGCACAACCGGAGGAGCTGTTGTTGGGGGAGGTTGGGAAGGGAGAGTATGCGACGCAAAGGCATTTTGAAGGACACGCATATGCCCAGATCCTTCCTAACTTCATTCTTAAGCTTTGCTTTGCTTGGACTTAACTGGAAAAGCATCCGGTGTGACTTGATATGAAAACGTGGAAGACTCTTACAGAGACATGAAAAAAAAAAAAGATTACACGTTTGACAGATTGCGTTACAAGAAGAATAAATGTGCTATCGTATTGTATTTAAAGAAATAATATAGTAAAGTTGTTTTATTTACCTTTGTGATGGACGTTGATGGCTTGATGGAATGGAGTGGCCATCTTGAGGAATGATTCCTTGTAAGCTTTGGCAGCTTTATCGTCAGAACTGGCATCACAATGGAACATGTCGTGATGTCATATTTTATTTCCTTTTTTTTTTTGTAAAAACGGAAATACAGTGATACCTCAGCTGCCGAAATTAATTGGTTCCCAGTAAGTGTGTGTAAGGCGAAATGTTTGTCTGCCAAACATTTATTTCTCATAAGAAACCATTAAAAATGAGAATAATCCGTTCCCAGGTCCTCAATAAAACATATTTTTCTACTAAATAAGCCTTAAAACTACACACAATAGTCCTTATTTTATGTTGAATAAATGTGCTATGGTATTGTAATTAAAGAAATAAACTGTACTCTATAATAAAGTCGTTTTATTTACCTATGTGATGGTCGTTGATGGCTTGATGGAATGGATAGCTTTTTTGCATAAAGTGTCTCAAGGAGCTCTGGGTTGTACATCTTGGAAGTTGTGATATTGCAACAGCAACAGATGCAGGCAGACACACTAGAAACTTCATTAAAAGCCTGTTCCCTTGCTTGTCTTTTCTTTTTAAATTGTACAGATGGCTTGTGCGGGTTATTTGTGGAGCCTGATTGATGGGATATTTTTTAACCTTGCAGTCGGATTGATTGGATATTTTTAACCTTGCAGTCGGATTGATTGGATATTTTTAACCTTGCAGTCTACACTCTGCCTTTGAACTATCAATAAAGTTGAAACGAGTCCACATTTCACTGTGTTTTCTATCCATTTCCTCACCTTTCACTTTAGATTTTTTGTCACTTTTTTGTTTTTTTGTTTTTTTCGAGATCTGTCGTCTGCCTTTCCTGTATCGTGTGCTCACAGCGTGCACTAACCCAACCCTCGCTCACTGCAAAGCTTTGTTTTATTGCCAGAATCAGACTAGATGGCATTTGGCACCCAATCAACGATCATCAATGGTCGAACAGCTGATTGGATTTGAGGGCTCTCACCCCCCCTCTCGCCACTGCCCCCCCACCCCCATCACGCTTACAGTCTGAACATGTGATAGTGTCACCTTTCCATCCTGTACTTTCCTGAGACAACTGTCGGAAACCACCTGCCAGATATCTTATTTCCTTCTCGCTGTTGAAATCAGTAGAAGACTTGCCGAGGCACATATGTACGGAACTGGGATTAACATTTGAACAAGCTTTTATAGTTAAAAAGTTAGTTCCAATTTTTTTGTTTGAAGTTTTATTGAGATTGTTTTACATAATTTCATCATTCACACATTCGCTACCATTCCCGAATTTGTTCGTTTTTTTTTCTTGCGGAAGTGACGATAAAGCGCCGGTCAGACCTCTGGCAATATTTTTCCCTTCCATAATGCATTTACCTTTTGTCCATATTAGCGTTTTGTTACAGCTTCAGCTGCTGTTAAAGCGCTATTCAAATCAATATGTATTGCATTGTGTAAAGCCGTCCCCATTTCAAGCTAACTCCTGTCACGGTTTGCAAGGTGGTGAAGGTTGTGCATCCCAAATAAGCAGGCAGGAAACACGCATTATGATATTTTTAGTCAAATGCAAAACACCAATAAAAATGACTTAAATTGTCCAAAATCTGCAAAAAATTGAGCTGCGGATTGGGCATTTTCAGAAAGTCCCGCCCCCAGTTCGTGACGTCACGCCAAGACTTCTTGCATTGCTGAAAAATCAAAACAATGGCTTCAGATTGGGAGAAGATGCTTTCTTGTTACACATCCAGTGATGAATATGATTCAAATACAGTAAAGTCTCGTTATATCGATAGTCAAAGGAGTCTGAAAAATATCGATATAACCGGGACTATCGATATATCCGACCCTGTTTGCATGTAATTTTCTCCGTGCGTGCATAGAAATAGTATCGATATAACCGGGACTATCGATATATCCGATATCGATACAACGAGACTTTACTGTAGTTCTGAAGAGGAAAGCATACATGTTTGCAATCGATTAAAGAATTTATTTGTGCCATTTTGAGGCAACATTGGGGGGGAAAATCTCTCACCCAAAAAAAGAGGCACAAAATGGTGACCTCCTGTGGCCATCTCCGTTTCCACATGCTGATAAATTCTTTATATGGCGTTTGGATGCCCTCTTCTGGCCTTCTGGCGGCTTTTGAGTGCAACACGAGGTCCCCAGACTAAGCAAGTACAACAAAATACATTGACGTGATGGAAGGACCGCTACAATGCTTTTTTTACGGTCAGGGGTGGTCCTTTAGTGACGTCACGTACGGACTCGTCACCAACTCAAAAACAAGACTTCCTGTATATTCAGCGTGTGTCTTAAAACATAAAATATAGCTATATGCGGTGGAATCTTATTAAAATATGCTCAGTAGAAGTCATTAGAAGTGATTTTACAAATTATGGACACAACTTGTCCGGAGACGTCGGTTGTCCTTTCAGTCGTTTTTTTTTTTTGCATTTGGCTAAAAATATCACCCTGTGTGTTTGTATTTTAGATGCTATAAAACGTTATTCTGATGTCAGTTAGGAACCAAAAAAACTGGTGTCGTTTGTCCTTTAAACAAACAGTGAAGGGTTCTGGAGGGCCCCCATTGAAGCTTGAAAGTGGAATGGGGACACGACTGAAAGCAACGCGCTCCCTAATGAACTTGAGTGGCCCATAGAAGTGGCTCTTTTTTTTTTTTTTTTACTACCAACAGAAGCTAAGGAGGACAAAGTGTCCAACCAAGCTCAAGTCCTTGCTGTTCACAGGGGCTAAACGCCGCCTTTTGACTCTTCGGAGTGTGGGCATCTGGAGGGGAGGCCACAAGGAGAAAGCAGAGGGAGGTCGCAAGTACTTGCTAAAACAATGGCCTCTAAAATCAAGTCGCAAGCCCGCCTTACCTCTTTCCCTGAGCCTCGATACCCCCACATCTCCCTCTCCTCCTTCTATTGCCTCCACTTCCAATTAGGGATACTCTTGCATAAGCGTTTGGAAGCCCCCGTATATTGCAGGGGCCTCAGAGGAGGCTTAAAAGTTGGATCTCGAAAGCAGATCTTCTATCAAAGGCCTTTAGTATTCCGAGGAGAAGCGTCCCTGCTCTCAAATCTGCTGTTATATTACGCAAAGTGTGTTATACAGTGAGACCTCAACTTACAAACACCTCAACTTACAAACTTTTTGTCTTACAAACGTCAAATTTATGAAAATTAAACCTTATAATAAGCACTATTTTCATAATACACACCCACCACGGCTGGCGGAGTGATCTTCGGCGGAAGCACACGACCGAACAGCACCAGGGGTTAAGTTACCAACAGTCCTTATGGAAGGTGACTCTCCTTCCATCAGCCATCAATGACCATCAAAAAGGTAAATAAAACTTTATTTTACAGCACATTTCTTTAATTACAGTCGTCATGTAATGCGCCTCTCTTTCCAAACAGCAATTCCCTTTGACCTTCGACCTCCAACGCCAATTGACTTTATGATACAATGCAGTGTATTTATTTCATTACAATACAATAGCACATTTATTATACATAAAATGAGGTATGTTGTGTGTAGTTTTAAAGCTTATTTAGTTGAAAAGTATATTTTATGGAAACCCGGGAACGGATTATTCCCATTTTAATGGTTTCCTATGGGAATTATTTTTTTGAGATACACACTTTTCACCTTACACACTCTGTCTGGGAACCAATTAAGTTCGTAAGTTGAGGTCTCACTGTATTATGCTTTTCTCTGTCTTTGGTCCCTCATCTTTCTCTTCTTGATGCTTCTTCTGCCTCTGTCATTGTCCACCCCCCTATTGTGACAAAATGGCGTCAATTTACAAGCCGTTCATTATTCCTCAACGAACCGCAAGAGCTGTTGGTTTCTTGATGGATGATTACAATCCATACATACATTTTTCGGCTGCGTTTTAATTCCAATACTTCCGATAATTTTTCAACCAAAGCATTGACAGGTACTTGTGCTTTCTATTTTATTTATCTATTTTATTTAGTTATTTCAAATTTATTTATTTATTTATGCACTTTGTTTATGTGTTTATATATTAATTATGAATTTATGTATTTATTAAATTATGCATTTATTTATGTTTGACTTTCTATTTTTAGGCATTTATGTATTTATTTTATCTATTTATTTCAATCTATTTATGTATCTATTTATGTATGCATTTTGTTTGTGTATATATATATATATATATATATATATATATATATATATATATATATATATATATATGAATTTCTGTATTTATTAAATTATGTATTTATTCATGTTTTCCTTTCTATTTTATTTATTTATTATTTATTTATTTATTTTATCTATTTATTTCAATTTATTTAATTATGCACTTCGTTTGTTTATGTATTTATATATTTATTTATGAATTTATGTATTTATTAAATTATGTGTTTATTTATGTTTTACTTTTATTTTTTAGTAATTTATTATTATTAATATAATAGAATAATAAAATATATTTATTTATGCACTTTGTGTATTTATTTATATGTATTTATATATGTATGCACTTTGTTCATTTTTGTTTTTATTTATGTATTTATTTATATATGTATTAAATTATCAAGTTTTTATTGTTTTACTTCCCATTTTTTTATTCATTTATTTTGTGTAGTGATTTAGCTATTTAGTTATGCAGTTTGTTCGTTTTTGTATTTATTTATATATTTATTAATTTATGTGTTTATTACATTATTTTTTATGCACTTCGTTCATTTTTTGTTTATTTGTCTTTATTAATTTATGTATTTCTTAAATTATCTATATATTTATTTTTTTACTTACTATATTTATTCATTTATTTTGTTTTATTATTTATCTATTTACGTATGCACTTTGTTCGTTTATGCATTTATTAATTTATGTATTTATTGCATTATTTATTTTTATTTTTTTATAAACTTCGTTCATTTTTGTGTTTATGTATTTATTTATAATTTATGTATTTATTAAATTATCTATGTACTTATTATATTTTACTTTCTATTTTGTATTCATTTATTTTGTTTAGTTATTGATCTATTTATTTATGCACTTTGTTCGTTTATCTATTTATTAATTTATGTATTTATTACATTATTTATTTTTCATGCACTTCGTTCATTTTTGTGTTTATGTATTTATTAATTCATATATGTATTAACTTATCTATTTATTTATTGTTTTACTTTCTATTTTTTATTTATTTTGTTTAGTTATTTATCTATTTATTTATGCACTTTGTTCGTTTATGTATTTATTTGTAGATTTATTCATGTATGTATTTATCTATTTATTTATCTATTTATTGATGCATTTCGTTCATTTTTGTATGTCTTCATTTATTTATGTATTTATTAATTTATGTATTTATTAAATTATCTTTTATATTTATTATGTTTTACTTTCTATTTGTTATTCATTTATTTTGTTTAGGTATTTATCTATTTATTTATGCACTTTTTATTTTTATATTTTTGTCTATTGGTGTTTTTCCCAGTTTGTTTTATTTATTTACTCATTCATATATTTATTTTTTTCCAAGAAATATTTTTGATATTTGTTTGTTAATTTGCTCGTTTATTATGTATTATTTTATTTTTTTTGTCTCTGCTCTGTGACTTTTTACGAACTTAATTGGTTCCCAGACAAAGTGTGTATCCCAAAAATTAATTTCCCATAGGAAACCATTAAAATGAACATAATCCGTTCCCAGGTCCCCATAAAACAAGCATAATTTTCTACTTTCTAATTTTCTAAGTTCAATTTTAGCTGATTTTTATTTTATGTATAATACATACTATGGTATTATAATTAAAGAAATAAACTGTATTGTACAATAAAGTCATTTTATTGACCTTTGTGATGGAATGGAGTGGTCGGTTTCATCAGCATTAAACACTTGATGAGGAACGTAGCCTTCTTCTTTCACCATCTTGAGGAATGATCCTTTGTAGGTGCTTTCTCTGCGATAATTTTACCTAGTTCCTCATCAACTGTGTTCTGTTTAGCTGGGTTGACATCTTTTTGCATCAAGTGTACAGTGCGGGTTATTTGTGGAGCCTGATTGATGGGAATTTTAACCTTGCAATCTACACTCTTGCACGCTTGGTCTTTAATGTCACACAGTAGGTTGAGGTAGACATTGTCATCAGACTGAGTGGTGCCAGCCGCTTTTCTAAGTGGATTTAATGCTGGCAAGTTTCCTTCTCCACCCTCAGGCGGGTTCGCATTGATTTATGAAGGAGACTTAGACAAAGTCCAAGTCTACGCGGCAAGCTTAGTCACCTCCGCTGGAGGTCATCTGAATGTCTGGAAATGCGAGTGTTATTAATTTTTTTTTCTTTTCATCATCTTATTATTTTTATTTTTTTGCTCATGTAATAAGGGGCTTAGGAGTTGGTTACCTTTAGTCCAGTCCTGTAATTTCGTGGTGATGGAAAACAGGATGAAGTCACCATCCGGCCACCGCGAGGTCGCAACTTCAAAATAAAAGCCATTCAATGCACTGATGTCAATTTCTCATGTTTTTAGGCTTTTATTTTGAAGTTGTCCCTTGGGGATAGCAACTTAATAAAACCCTCAAATCATCAGAAATGGACATCAGTACATGGGTAGGCTTTTATTTTGAAGTTGCTACCACCAAGGGCCAACATCTAAATAAAAGCCTATCTATGCACTGATGTCCATTTCTGATGATTAAAGGCTTTTATTTAGAAATTAGCTCTTGCACCGTCTTGCCGCCCTGTCACAAATTGAAGTTGGCCCTCGGTAGCAGCTTCAAAATAAAAGCCGATCAAAGCACTGATGTCCATTACTCATGTTTTTAGGGTTTTATTTTGAAGTTGCTACCTCCAGTTGCTTCCTCCAGTGGCCAACTTCAAAATAAAACCCTAAAAACATGAGAATTGGAAAGTTCTTATCCCGTGATTGTAAAGTGTCCTTGAGAGTTTTGAAAGGCGCTTAGAAACAATATGTATTATTATCATTATTGTTATTATTATTATTCAGGCTTTTACTTTGAAGTTGGCCCTTGGAGGTAGCAACTTTTATTTACGTACTTATGTCCATTATAAGTAAAAGTTGCTACTGTTTTCCTACTTTTATTTTGAAATTGGCTCTAGCAACATCTTGCCGGCCTGTCACTAATTGAAGTTGGCCCTTGGAGGTACCATCTTCAAAATAAAAGCCTCACAATAATAATACATTTCATTTCTAAGCGCCTTTCAAAACTCAAGGTCGCTTCATAGTCACAGGATCAGTTTTTCTGTGGGTGAGCAGCGGCAGCCATACGCGCCAGCGTTCACTCAACTTGAAAGTAACTCAAACAGATGGATGGATAAATAGATCGCGAATAGAGAGCTAGCTAGCTCACTATAGAAACCAATCTGTATGTATTGCACTGTATTTTGAATATTTTTTAGGCTTTTATTTTGAAATTGGCTCTAGCAACGTCTTGCCGGCCAGTCACAAAAATGCTAAATTGTTATTAGCGCAACAGAAGATGAGTTTCCGGATGAACTAGAATGGCGTTTTTGAGCCATGACATCTCGAACCTCCGAGACCTTTTGACCGTGTAAATGTTCAGAAGGAATAACGGATTAAAATATCAACCCACTTTGAAGCTCCCCTGAAATAAGAGCCAATCGGAGTCCATGAAAGAGCAACTATCTCAGTCATGTTCCTTGTTGAAGATAAAATATCGCAGGGATGACGGTTGGCTCGAGAGCTTTGCTAAAGGCTATTCTTAGAATAGGGTTGTTAGGTTTCCAGGCAGCCGCCACTCCCTTGCTCATCGCCTCGTCCGTACACGATGACCTTTTGCCCCTTCAAGGACGACAAGGAAAACGTGCGCCTCCCCAAAGCAGCGTTCAAGTGATTTGGAATGCAAACCATTGACCCTTGAACTGCCTCCGACCTTGTTTGGTGCAGAGAGAACCCAAAAATTGGCCAGAAAAATTCTATACAGTATACTAGTCTGTCCGTCCGTCTGTCCGTCTCTTAAAGACACAATGGAGTGCACTATTTAAATTGCAGTTGTCTTTCCAGTTATGTCGCCACATTTCAAGATGTTTTTACATACAGTGATACCTCGGTTTACGAACCCCTTGGCTTACGAACTTTTCGGTTTACAAATGTTAAATTTATGAAAATTTAACCTTGGCATACAAACTATTTTTCGGGATACACACGGAGCGCCACAATGAGTGAAGTGTCGTTGGCGAACGACCCCGTTCTCCTAACAAGAAAATGGCGAACTACTTTTTTTTTGTCATACATTCCTCGCCCCCAGTCTTTGGTTAAAGCCACGTGATTGGTCAAGAACGCAGCAGGGAGGTGGTTTAAACATTAAAGAGACAGGCAGACAGAAAGAGAGTGAGAAAATGGATAGGAAACAGAGAAATTTGGTCTCTTTTCAACTTCAAAAGCAGAGTGTAGACTGCAAGGTTAAAATCCCTATCAATCAGGCTCCACAAATAACCCGCACAAGCCATCTGTACACTTGATGCAAAAAGCTATCAACCCAGCTAAACCGAACACAGGAATCATTCCTCAAGATGGTGGAAGAAGAAGTCTACGTTCCTCACCAAGTGTTTAATGCTGATGAAACCGGCCGCTCCATTCCATCAAGCCATCAACGACCACCACAAAGGTCAATAAAACGACTTTATTATACAGTACAGTTTGTTTCTACAATTATAACACTATAGAACATTTATTATACATGAAACAAGGGATGTTTGGTTAGTTTTAAGGCTTAGAAAATTAGAAAGTAGAAAATTATGTTTTATGGGAACCTGGCAACGGATTATTCTCATTTTAATGGTTTCCTATGGGAAATAAATTTTTGGGATACACACTTTGGGGCCTTACACACTCTGTCTGGAAACCAATTAAGTTCATAAGCCAATGTATCACTGTATTTTGTGTAGTTTTAAGGTTTAGAAAATTAAAAAGTAGAAAATTATGTTTTATGGGAACCTGGGAACAGATTATTCTCATTTTAATGGTTTCCTATAGGAAATGAATTTTTGGGATACACACTTTGGGCCTTACACACTCTGTCTGGGAACCAATTAAGTTCATAAGCCAAGGTATCACTGTATTTTGTGTAGTTTTAAGGCTTAGAAAATTAAAAAGTAGAAAATTATGTTTTATGGGAACCTGGGAACAGATTATTCTCATTTTAATGGTTTCCTCTGGGGAATTAATTTTTGGGATACACACTTTCGGCCTTACATACTCTGTCTGGGAACCAATTAAGTTCATAAGCCAAGGTATCACTGTATTTTGTGTAGTTTTAAGGCTTAGAAAATTATGTTTTATGGTGACCTGGGAACAGATTATTCTCATTTTAATGGTTTCCTCTGGGAAATTAATTTTTGGGATACACACTTTTGACCTTACACACTCTGTCTGGAAACCAATTAAGTTCATAAGCCAAGGTATCACTGTACTCTGAATCTCAAATAAATAGCACTCAGTGAAATTGAGATTAAGATGTTTTGGCAAATCACACAGCGTAAGTCTTTTCCCCCGCTTCCATAATTGTCGTTTGTTATTTTATTGAATGAAAAAGTGACGTGGCGGCTCCACATGATGTAAATCCCGGAGAGAAAACAATGTCCACGGAACATCAAGAGCTCCCTCGTGTTCTTGATCTGGCTTGTCAAGGTTCGCTAATGTTGCAACAGAGCCACCATTCACTCTACCAACACTTGAACTCTTGATGATACTCGCAAGCGTCGAAATGTATTTCGTTCCGCTACGCTAACCGATGCGTCAATTACATAATTTCCAATATCTGTCCTTATTTTCACACAATTTTGATTTGTACAAAACATTCTGCCTTTTAGTCACATTGTCCATCTTTCACGGTACTAGGCATCAAAATGGAACATGTCGTGATATAATATCGCATTTCTTTTTTTGTAAATACAGAAATACCTCCGCTTACGAACTTAATTGGTTTCCAGAAAGTGTGTTTAAGGCGAAAAGTTTGTCTGCCAAACATTTATTTCTCATAAGAAACCATTAAAATGAGAATAATCCGTTCCCAGGTCCCCATAAAACACAATTTTGTACTAAATAAGCATTAAAACTACACAAAATTTACCTTATTTTATGTATAATAAATGTGCTATTGTATTGTAATTAAAGAAATAAACTGTACTATATAATAAAGTTGTTTTATTGACCTTTGTGATGGTCGTTGATGTAGTTGCCTCATGATGATATCCGAGTGAAGTTGCCGTGCTTTCTCAGCGATAATACCCTCACTTACATTGTCCCTTGCTAGCTGCTTTTCATTCATTGAAGGGTGCGCCTTATAGTCCAGTGCGCCTTATACAGTGATACCTCAGCTTACGAACTTAATTGTTTCCCAGAAAGTGTGTTTAAGGCGAAAAGTTTGTCTTTTTCCGAATCTGAACTTTCTGAAGCCATTGTCTTGATTCTGGAGCAAGGCAGTTTGTGAAGGAGTTTCCTGATGTGACATCACAAACTGGGGGCGGGATTTTCTGAATCTGCTCAGTGCCGAGCTCATTTGGTGGCAGTTTTGGGATACTTTAAGTCATTTTTATTGGTGTTTTGCATTTGACTAAAAATATCATACTGCGTGTTTTGGGTATTTTAGATGCTATCAAACGTTTCTCTGATGTCAGTTAGGAAACAAAAAAAATGGTGTCTGTTGTCCTTTAATAATTCTGCCCCTTCATTTTCCACAATCAGTCTTGTTAAGTTGCGTTTTCTCCTTCTATAGAGTTGAGAAAAGGATGCCCCGAATGGACCTAACTTCCGGGTCACTGGACGTGTGATGTGGGGGTCACTTTCGGGCTTAACAATGATCAGTCGGATGACCAGACAACTGTGTTTTGCTTCTACCCTCATCACTTCATGTTCTTTTATTTTGTCTGTTGCTAGGCAACAATGACAACCGTGACAGATCTGCACTTTGGCTTAAATTCTATCACAAGTGGCTTGAGGAGAACCAAACCCCCATCGCACATAAACTCGTATAGACACACATGCACACATGCTATACAAGCAAGTACCCCTGCTGTTTGGCGTTTTATGATACCGAAGCTCCTCCCCCTCCATCTCCTGGTCTCTCGCCCACCCCCCCAAAAGTGACAAGAGGGAAGCGTCCAGCTGGATAGAAGCTGTTGTGTTCCTCTCCTATGGGCTTTGATCCTTTGCCCTTTTCGTCTTGCAGATCAGATCCTATCCTGCCCGTCTGGAGCAATGAAAAAGGGGGAGGGTTCAATGCCGTTGCCTTGCCATTGGGCTTAAAGGACAACCGATGCCTCTTTTTTGTAAAATCACTTCAAATGACTTCTACTGAGCGTTTTTTACAAAGTTTTCACCGTATATAGCTATATTTTACGTTTGAAGACTCGCACTGAATATTCAGGAAGTCTTGTTTTTGAGTTGGTGACGATTCCTGACGTCACGTCACGGAAGGAACGCCCCTGACCGAGAAGGGACACACAATGCATTTTGCGGTACTTTGTTTAGTCTGAAAATTTCGTGTTGATCCGTGTTGATGACAAAATTAGAAGGAAAACACATAAATAGCGTGATGGTGAGTCGTTGTGTGTTGCACCAAGACTACTATTTGATACTAGTTGACACAAATTCAGCTAAATCAGCCCATTTCCAACGGAGCTTCGGCGCCATCTTGTGCATTTTTTTGGACGCTGCATTGGAGTCCTGACGGCTCGAATTGATACAGAAGGACTTCTTTAATCGATTCCAAACATTTATGCTTTCCACTTCAGAAGTATTTGAATCATATTCATAACTGCATGAGTAACAAAAAAGCATCTTCTCGGAATCTGAAGACATTGTTTTGATTCTAGAGCAGTGGTCCTCAACCTTTTTTGCGCCACGGACCGGTTTAATGTCAGACAATATTTTCACGGACCGGCAGATTGTTTTTTACTCATTTTGCTAGCTTACGGTGGGCTAATTTTAGCGATATGTAGCACGTGACCTAGACAAGCGTTTTGAGTCATGCGTCAAGTCATAGACGGATGTAATCTGCTAATTTTTCGTGGTTCAAAATAAAACATCGTTCGGACTCAGATAATGAATAAAACCGAAAGTACGTAAATTATTAATTCTTTCTATGCGGCCCGGTACCAAATGACCCACGACCGGTACCGGTTGGGGACCTCTGTTCTAGAGCAAAGCAAGACATCCTGGAGTGACGTCACGAACAAGGGGGCGTGACCTTCTGAAACTCAGCATCTCCGAGGTCATTTTGAAGTAGTTTTGGGACACTTTAAGTCATTTTTATTGGTGTTTTTGCATTTCACTAAAAATATCAGCCTGCGTGTTTTGGGTACTTTCGATGCTCTGAAACATGTTTCTGATGTCAGTTAGGAAACCAAAAAATGTCGGTTGTCCTTTAAAGAAATGGAGACTGACCAAATTGGCTGGTGGGAGATGAAAAGGGCACCGTAGTCACCGGATTATCGTAATAACCAGGTATCGTACTAACCGGAACTAATTATACATAAAAGACTAGAAATTTGACGGGAAATGAAAATAGTATCGTAATAAGCAGTACTATCAATATAACCGATATCGATATGATGAGACTTGACTATATTTCACTCTGTCTGTGAGTGTCTTCAAGCTCAGGATTTCGTCTTTTTCTATTTCGGTGTGTAGCCAGCGCCTTTTGGAAAACTGCTCTTTTTTTAATGAGCGCCAATAGCGTCATCTTTAACTGCTTGAGTATTTCACGTCAGGCGCCACCATGTTTCCTCTCTAGCCTCTAATCAATCACGGTGCCTCACACTCGCTGTTTTTCTTCCTCCTCTGTTTTGTCTTGAAAAAGGGAGTCTATTTGACGACACTACCCCCCTCTCCTCTGTCTCTCTCTCTCTCTCGAAGACAGAGGAGAAAAGTAGCCAAGGACGGTAAAGAAGGAGAGAAAATGGGCTTTCAAATCCAAAGAGAAATTGTCTTGACCTTGATCAACCGTTTTTACCTGCCGTGCGTCAATGAAGAATCACCTTTTGTCAAATAGTTTGAAGAAGATACAGTGATCCCTTGGCTTACGAAATTAATTGGTTATCAGACAGTGTGTAAGGCGAAAAGTGTGTATCCCAAAAAATAATTTCTCATAGGAAACCATTAAAATTAGAATGATCCGTTCCCAGGTCCCCATAAAACATCATTTTCTACTAAATAAGCCTAAGGACAACCGACACCGCTGGACAAGTTGCGTCCATAATTTGTAAAATCACTTCAAATGACTTCAACTGAGCGCATTTGACAAAGATTCCACCGCATATAGATGTATTTTACGTTTTAAGACTCGCTGAATATTCAGTAAGTCTTGTTTTTGAGTTGATGACGATGCTTGACGTGACGTCACGGAGGGAACGCCTCTGACCGAGAAAGCGACACACAATGCATTTTGGGTACTTTGTTTGGTCTGAAAACTTGATCCGTGTTGATGGCGAAATTAGAAGAAAAACACACAAATAACGCGATGGTGAGTCATTGTGTGTCACGGCCATTTTAGATGCTATAAAACTTTTTTCTGATGTCAGTTAGGAAGCAAAAAAATGGTGTCGGTTGTCCTTTAACAAATCATTTGCTATTGTCCAAGAATCCGGGCCATATTTTGACTCAAGTGCGCCATAACTCTTTTTATCAGTCTCGGCACAGGTGTGCTGCAGGTGACGCGGCTACGCTGGGTTGATCTGATCGGAAGCCGCCGGTTTTGCCTCGCTTCACGGTCGGATGTCGGCATCCTTGCGAGTTTGGAACGCTTTGATGGCAGTTGGGGGGGGGGAAAGGTGGTCTGCTGCTGTTTGGCTTGTGATCTATTGCTTCCTTACATGTTGCCTATATCTTTTTGTCATGCGCACATGCACACACACACACACACAAACTGTGAAACGGGCTGTGCAGTTAACTCAACTTCATTGCATTTCAGTTCCGGGAGGAGGTTTGGTTGACACAGTGTTGGAGGAGGGGGAGGTAATTAAAGACCTTTGAAAGGAAGGGCGGGGGGCTTCCCCCAAAGTCTCTGTTAGACGCATTTCATCCCTTTTCTACCTCATAATCCCCCCAAGGAATAAACAAATTGGGGTTTGCAGACTGCTAGCTGGACATGGTCGTTCATTTAATGGCTGTGTGTGTGTCTATCTAAAGTACAGTGATGCCTCAGTTACCGACAACCGACACCACTTTTTTGTTTCCTAACTGACATCAGAAAAACGTTTTCTAGCATCTAAAATACCCAAAACACGCATGATGATATTTTTTGTCAAATGCAAAACACCAATAAAAATGACAGGGAACTAACTTTATGGCCGGGCAGGCAACTTTTCAGAGTTGTCTGCCCTGGTGTCCGTTAACTTTTTGTCATGAGTTTCAGACACTGCAATGGCACATTTATTCTACATAAAATAAGGTATATTTTGAAGGCTTATTTAGTCGAAAAATATGTTTTATGGGGACCTGGGAACGGATTATTCTCATTTTAATTGTTTCATATGGTAAATAAATTTTTGGAAGATGAACATTTCACCTCACACACAATTTCTGGGAACCAATTAAGTTTGTGAGCTGAGGTATCACTGTACTTTGACCCAGCCGGCTGTCGCATGGAACCACGGTTGCCCTTAAAGGACAACCGACACCACTTTTTTGTTTTCTAGCATCTAAAATAACCAAAACACGCAGGCTGATATTTTTAGTCAAATTCAAAACACCAATAAAAACGACTTAAAGTGTCCAAAAACGACTTCAAATTGAACCCGGAAGTGGTCAGTTTCAGAAGGACCCGCCCCCCTTATTCGTGATGATTCCTCATCCAGTTATGAAAATGATTCAAATAGTTCTGAAGAGGAAAGCATAAATGCAACCGGAACCTTTTATTTGTTCTCCCCGTCGCCATCTTCCCTTAATGACATCGGTGCTCTTGGTCCGCAGATGTCATTCGGCTAATCTTGGGCCATCAATGATTGATGACCTCATATTCCCAATTGCCTCAGCTCACATCAACATTTATTGTAACACAACACGATACCTCAAGGACCTTTCATTAAAACCACTTCGATCTGCTAAGGGGAGGCATCCAATCCCAAATATAATATCTATTAAAAGAAGTCGTTCGCTCTTGCGTAATTGCTTTATTGGACGATGTACTCTCATTGGTTCGTCTTGGCAGCGGTTTATGGTCACAATCAAAACCTGGAACGGTTTGTTCCCATTTACTGCTTTCATCACACTCAAAGTGATGCAACCATTAATTGAAAACATTATTTTTCATCATAATACAGTGATGCCTTGGCTTACAAACTTAATTGATTCCCAGACAGAGTTTGTAAGGCGACAGGTGTGTATCCCAAAAATGAATTTCCCATAGGAAACCATTAAAATGAGAATAATCCGTTCCCAGGTCCCCATAAAACATCATTTTCTACTTTCTAATTTTCTAAGCCTTCAAACTACACACAATATAGCATATTTTATGTTAATAAATATGCTATAGTATTATGATTAAAGAAATAAACTACTGTATAATAAAGTCATTCTATTTACCTTTGTGATGGTCGTTGATGGCTTGATAGAATGGAGTGGCCGGTTTCATCAGCATTAAACACTTGAGGAACGCAGCCTTCTTCTTTCACCATCTTGAGGAATGATCCCTTGTAGGTGCTTTCTATGCGATCATTTTACCTTGTTCATCATCGATTGTGTTCTGTTTATCTGGTTTTGCATCACGTGAACATATATCTTGTGCGGGTTATTTGTGGAGCCTGATTGATGGAAATTTTAACCCTGCAGTCTACACTCTGCCTTTGAACTATCAAAGTTGAAACGAGTCCAAATTTCACTGTTTTCTATCCATTTTCTCACTCTCTCTCTGTCGTCTGTTTGTCTCTTTAATGTTTAAACCACCTCCCCTCACTTCTGCGCTCTTGACCAATCACACGGCTCTAACCAAAGACTGGGGGTGGGGAATAGAGGACCAAAACAAGCCGGCTGCCATTTTCTTGTTAGTAGAACGAGCTCGTTCGCCACCGACACATCACTCCTTGTGGCAGCCCCGTGTGTATCTCGGAAAATAGTTTGTATGCCGAGGTAAAACTTTCATAAATTTAACCTTCGTAAAGCGAAAGGTTCGTAAGCCAAGTGGTTCGTGAGCCGATGTATGACTGTATTTCTTTTCTTCCACCGTAGTAATGTATTTAGTGGGGCAGAGGCTGGCAAGAGGTGTGCAGTGGCGCCCCGGAGTAGTATTTGGCCCTCCTTGGGGTTTTTTTTTGTAAGCATTTGACAGGTGAAATAGTGTGGGAACTGTTGGGGGTGTGGGGGTGTTTCTTGAAAATGCTTTTTTGTTGAGCTTGTCGGGATGTGGAGGTGCCTCAGTGAATACTCAATAGCTCTGTAGGAGACGCTGGTGAATGGCAGCGTACTGGGGAGTAGAAAAAAACAGGGCTTCCGCAAGAACTGTGCGGGTTCTCGGCCGGTCTTTCAAAACTCGAGAGGCAGAAACGACGTGAACTTGCATTGCACAAGGATATTTTCCATCACACATGAAATCATATCAGCCCTCGGGCCTAAAGTTGGACACCCGTGACTAGCATTGGAATACATGACCTCCTGGTCAAATGCATAAGACAGTGATACCTTGGCTTACGAACTTAATTGGTTCCCAGACAGTGTGTAAGGCGAAAAGTGTGTATCCCAAAAAATAATTTCCCATAGGAAACCATTAAAATGAGAATAATCCGTTCCCAGGTCCCCATAAAACATCATTTTCAAATAAATAAGCCTTGAAACTACACATAATATACCTTATTTTATGTATAATAAATGTGCAATGGTATTATAATCAAATAAATAAACTGTACTATATAGTAAAGTCGTTTTATTAACCTCTGTGATGGTTGTTGATGCCTTGATGGAATGGAGTGGTTGGAAATGGAGTGACATTTTGAATCAAAGAAAGGTAAAACTGTACCCTAACGAACCAAATCTGAAGTGCATGGATAACTTTCCTTCTAGTTGAAAATCTAGAGGAGGAAACCAGGAAGTGTTTCCCGAAATGAATTCTGACGTAAACTAAACCAGCAGAAAGGAACCCGCTATGTTTGTGTGGCGACGAGACGATAGAGATGAAGGCGTGCCTCGTAGTTGCTCTCGGCCTCACTTTCTCCATCCATAAAAAGCAAAGTAAGAAGCGAGGGATTGTTATGGGGGGCCAGCGCCTGGCGTGGCGTATTGTTCATCCTTCTCTTTGGAGCTGAACGACACTGGAGAGTTTCACACGCCACTTGCAGGCATCCTGCTGGGCAGCCCCGGAATGGGGGCTTTTGCGGCCGGCAAACAAGACTTGGCCATCGGGATAAATGACTCAGAATGAAGGGAAGTCTGTGTTTGCCGTTTTCTTTCCTCTTATTCTGAAAGGAGGCCGAAAGGGGAAAGAATTCAAACCCTAACCGCAGGTTGTCCGCTTCAATTCTCGCCAATTTAACGTCTTTTAACGCCAACCTCTGCCGGATTGCGGCGATCGTTGATGAGCAAAGCGGGGTGACCGTTTATTTCCCCCCGTGTGTTGGGCTTGTCCTTTTGAAAAAGTTGGAACGGTGCATACAAACATTTTCGTAGGAACATTTGTAGTTTGGGCTGATCTTGCTAGCTATCTATTAGCTGTCCCCCTTTTCAAATTGCTGCTGTGGACTGCAAATTTCCCCATTGTGGGACGAATAAAGGTTTTCTGATTCTAATTCTGATCTATTTGCTGTCTGTTGGCTAGCTGGCGGGCTCTCTAGCTGCCTATTTATTAGCTTTCTGTTAGCTCTCTGGTTAACTAGATATCTGTTAGATCGTTATTAGCTAGCCGGCTAGCTTTCTAGCTATTTACTTGCTGTCTATTAGCTATCTGGTTGGCTATCTGGCTAGCTATCTAATTGACTAGCTGGCTGCCTACCTAGCTAGTTATCTATTTTCTGTCTGTTAGCTAACTGGCGGGTTTATAATACCATTGTGTAGTTTTAACGCTTAGAAAATTAGAAAGTAGAAAATTATGTTTTATAGGGACTTGGGAACGGATTATTCACATTTTAATGGTTTCCTATGGGAAATTATTTTTTGGGATACACACTTTTCGCCTTGCACACTCTGTCTGGGAACCAATTAAGTTCGTAAGCTAAGGTATCACTGTACAAATATTTGATATAGTGTATTTTTTTACATGAGTAATTCGTTTTTCACATAATTTTACACAATTTTTGGTAGTTAATTAATTCAAGCAACAAAAAACAAACAAACCGAGGAGCCGTTTGGGAGCCAAAAGAGCCGGATCTTTTTAGTGAGCCGAGCCAAAAGAACCGGCTCTCTGAAAAGAGCTGTAATTCCCATCACTACTTGGGACAAGCTGCTAATTGATTTGACATGGCGAAAATTGGTAAAAAAAATAAAACAATAAAAGCGAGCATAAAAGCATAAAGCGAGTTACCGACTTGCCCACATGGAATAATCTCTTCTTATTACATTTATACCTTCGTCGTGAGTTCACATTCGCAGGGTTGGACTAAAAAAACGGAGCCGACCAGCAGTACTTATCTGGCTTTTGCAGCTGCTCCGAGGTCTTTTAAATAAAGTAAAATTGCTCATGTGCAAAATCCGTCCTCCCTTTTGGCGTCGGTAGAGAAGACGCCGATGGAAAAAGACCCCAAACGGTCCCTAACCTCGCGCACTGTCATCATTCCATTTTAGCCGTTTCATCAGACCCCGTTTGTGGCAAAGTCGAGTCCTCTTTTAGGGTTTGATAACCCGCCGGTCAAAAATAGACATCCAATTTCATGTCCTGGTTTTTGGCCAATCAATCATTTGCACTTTAGGATTTGAATTTTAAGCGAAACGTTTGAACCGAAACATCAAATGAGAACCTCGGCAAGTGCGCGAAACGATGGTCAAGCCACGTCTTCACTTAATTGGTTCCCAGACAGAGTGTGTAAGGCGAAAAGTGTGTCTCCCAAAAAATAATTTCCCATAAGAAACCATTAAAATGAGAATAAGCCATTCCCAGGTCTCTATAAAATATAACTTTCAACTAAATAAGCCTTAAAACTACACAAAATATACCTTATTTTGTGTATAATAAATGTGCTATCGTATTGTAATGAAAGAAATACACTGCACTGTATAATAAAGTTGTTTTATTTACCTTTGTGATGGTCGTTGATGGCTTGATGGAATGGGGTGGCATGTCGGAGAGAATTGCTGTTTGAAAGAAGTCACATTGCAGACGGACTATAATTAAAGAAATAAACTGTACTGTATAATAAAGTTGTTTTATTTACCTTCGTGATGGTCGCTGATGGCTTGATGGAATTGGGTTCAGACTTCTCTTCCTGTGTTATGAAAGTCCGATTAGGCATCTTTTTCCAAAAAAAAGGCCAGTCTCATCTGCATTAAATACTTGCTGAGGAACGTAGCCTTCATCTTTCACCATTTCGAGGAATGATCCCTTGTATCAATAAACGGCGAACTTCCAGGTTGTCGCATGACGAGTTAATTCGCTGTGCTTTCTCGGATATAGTTGCTTTATTCACGCTGTCGTCGGGTAGCTGCTTTTCGTTAATCCAAATTAACAGTAGTTTTTCAATTTCTTCTATTGCCCGAGACCGTTGCTTTGACAGCACGGAAACACCTTTCGCAACACTCGCACCTTTCATGGCTTCTTTGTTGCGAAGGATGGTAGCAATGGTGGACTTAGCATATCGGTACCGGGCTGTTAAATCAGACAAACGCACACCTCGTTCGTGTTTTTCAATGATCTCCTTCTTCTCCTCGACTCTAATTTTGTTTTGTGTCTTCTTCGGCTGAATGTGAGCCTGTGGTGGGGTCTTTTTCGGTCCATTAACAGCAAAAGTACCTGTAAAAAATCTGTGAAGACGATCGACGTGTGCACTCGGAGAAAGGGGGTGTGGAAAGGTAGGCCAGCTGGGGCGCTGTTCGGTCGTGTGCTTTGGTATTCTTCCACCGAAGAATACTCCGCCAGCCATGGTGGGGCGGCGCTGCGTGTATCCCGAAAACTAGTGCGTATGCCAAGGTTTAATTTTCGTAAATTTAACATTCGTAAACCGAAAAATTCATAAGGCAAGGTGTTCGTAAACCGAGGTCCCACTGTATAAATGGAGATGATTTCTTCACCAGATCGACTTCCATTTATTCGTCATGCAGTCACGGAGTTGGAGATTGAGAGGTGGAGCGGCCATGGCGTGTATTTTGGCACAGAGAAGCGACCTGTGCGGCAGTCTGACTCTCCCGACTGAATCGAATCCAGCCAAACATCACTTCCAGACATGCCAAGAATTAAAAAAAAGATATATAAAATAATAATAATAAACCATGTGAATGAGGAAACCGTGTCCATCGTGGGAAAATGACTGCCAGAAACAGCAACATGTCACATTCAGGGAGGTTTTAAAGGACAACCAACACATTTTTTTTGTTTCCTAGCTGACATCAGAAAAAAACGTTTTATAGCATCTAAAATACCCGAAACACGCGGGCTGATATTTTTAGTCAAATGCAAAACACCAATAAAAATGACTTAGTGTCCAAAAACTGCCACAAATCAGCTCGAAACTGGGGATTTTCAAGAAGTCCCGCCCCCTGTTCGTGACATCACGCCAGGTCGTCTTGCCTTCCTCAAGAAACAAAACAATGGGCTCACGGAGTTCAGATTCGGAGAAGATGCTTTCTTGTTACTCACCCAGTTATGAATATTCAAATAGTTCTGAAGAGGAAAGCATACATGTTTGCAATCGATTAAAGAAGTCCTTCATATATTTATATTTTGAGGCGTCTGGACTGCATTGTAGCGTCTTAGAAAATGCACAAGATGGCGCCCAAGCTCCGTTGGAAATGAGCTGATTTGTCTGCTGGGAATTTATGTCAGCTACTATCAAATTGTAGCCTTGGTGCAACACACAACGATTCACCATTGCGTTATTTATGTGTTTCCCTTCTAATTTCGCCATCAACACAAAGTTTTCAAACCAAACAAAGTACCCCCAAAATGCATTGTGTGTCGCTTTCTCGGTCAGGGGCGTTCCCTCCGTGACATCACTTAGGGGATCGTAATCAACTCAAAAACAAGACTTCCTGAATATTCAGCGTGAGTCTTAAAACGTAAAATATAGCTTATATGCGGTGGAATCTTTGTAAAATACGCTCAGTAGAAGTGATTTTACAATGCAGAGTATAGTGTGCGACCAAACCATTTGGCTGTCGGATTGCATTTTGGCTCTTAATGTCACACCGCAAAGTACTTCCAAAGGCATTTCCAGAAGAGATTCCTACTGGAGTGAACGTTGACCTTCTGGGCACGGGGAGAGGCCCCCGGTTCGGGGGGTTAACGGAGATATGTCAGTGGGGGTGTCATCTGTCGGACAATCTGCGGATTAGGGTGAGCTTGGACACCAAGTGCTCTCTCAGCACATTACCCGTCAAAGTATGGAGTTCACAGCCAGAGGCAAAACGCCGAGCGCTGCTGTGTTTGCACTGCTAGGCATCCAGCGCGAACACACATTGGCCTACACTCATACACAGTGACACGTACTCTCTTTCTATGATGAATTCAATGGCAAAATTACTAATATTAAAGACCACGGCGTCTGAGTTTGAGTTGAGGTGGGCGGTTGAATCACGGGAGTCTCAAACACGCTGCCGAGCTGGGTGGGAAGGTACGGGTATTGAGCATCATGTGTCTTAAAGGACAACCGACACCTCCGGACAAGTTGTGTTTGTCATTTGTAAAATCACTTCAAATGACTTCTACTGTGCGTATTTTACAAAGATTCCACCACATATAGCTATATTTTACATTTTAAGACCGGCGCTGAATATTCAGGAAGTCTTGTTTTCGAGTTGATGACGATGCCTGACGTGATGTCACGTCAGGAATGCCCCTGACCGAGGAAACGACACACAATGCATTTTGGGTACTTAGTTTGGTCTGAAAACTTCATGTTGATCCGTATTGATGGCGAAATGAGAAGGAAAACATCAATACCGCGATGGTGAATGGTTGTGCGTTGCACCAAGACTACTATTTGATACTAGTTGACACAAATTCCCAGCAGACAAATCAGCCCATTTCCAACGGAGCTTGGGCGCCATCTTGTGCATTTTCTGGGGCGCTACATTGGAGTCCAGACGGCTCAAAATGGTACAGGAAGGACTTCTTTCATCGATTCCAAACATGTATGCTTTCCTCTTCAGAACTATTTGAATCATATTCAGAACTGGATGAGTATTGGGAAAAATGCTGAAAACTTATAACCAACCACAAAAGTTACCTTATTGTTTCAGTCTGTGCCAGTTTTTACGTTTTGAAACCCAACATTTGGCAAAAGTGTCATTGTCTTTCAGTAGGGAGCTATTCATCTGACTGGTGTGACAGTCACGCTGCTGCCTCAGCAGCCCTTGAACAAATAGACAGAATTTTCTCTCTGGCTCTCACCCACTCTGTCTCTGTCTGTCTGTCTGTCTGTCTCTCCGTCAGTCCCCCTCCTTTCGGGCTCCATGCAGAGTGCTTGGTTTCTCACCCGCACCTCATAAAAACACCACATGAGGCTTTCCCGTTCACGGTTATGACCACCACACCTGCAGTTCTTTATCAGCCTCTTTTAGTCTTTGCGCCGAAGGCCGCGGAATCCATCTTTTCCTCAAGGCTTAAACAGCAGACACTGAATCTTTATCGTTGTCCCTTAAAAGACAACCGACACCATTTTTTTGTTTCTTAACTGACATCAGAAAAACGTTTTATAGCATCTATAATATCCAAAACACGCAGGCTGATATTTTTAGTCAAATGCAAAACACCAATAAAAAAATGACTTGAAGTGTCCCAAAACTACTTCAAAATGACCCCGGAGATGACGAGTTTCAGAAGGTCCCGCCCCCTTGTTCATGACGTCACGCCAGGACGTCTTCGCCTTGCTGTAGAATCAAAACAATAGCTTCAGATTTGGAGAAGATGCCTTCTTGTGACTCATCCAGTTATGAATATGATTCAAATAATTCTGAAGAGGAAAGCATAAATGTTTGCAATCGATTGAAGGAGTCCTTCCGTATCAATTCGAGCCGTCAGGTCTCCAATGTAGCATCCCAGAAAATGCACAAGATGGCGCCCAAGCTCTGTTGGAAATGGGCTGATTTGTCTGCTGGGAATTTGTATCAACTAGTATCAAATAGTAGTCTTGGTGCAACACACAATGATTCGCAATCGCGTTATTGATGTTTTCCTTCTAATTTCGCCATCAACACGCATTCACGCCAAACGAAGTACCCAAAATGCATTATGTGTCGCTTGCTCGGTCAGGGGCGTTCCAGACGTGACGTCAACTCGACTTCACTGAATATTCAGTGCAAGTCTTAAAACGTCAACTAAAGCTATATGCGGTGGAATCTTTATAAAATACGCTCAGTAGAAGTCATTTGAAGTGATTTTACAAATTCCGGACACAACTTATCCGGAGGTGTCGGTTGTCCTTTAAGCCTGTTTGTTGCTCTTGCACCCATCAAGTTCCGTCACGTTATGACCGTGTTCCGCTCGTGCTATCTTGCATGCGTTCTCTCGTTTGATGTGAATATAGCTTTTGCTCCACACATACTGAGTACCAAAGCCACATAAGTACAGTATGCAAAGGTCTGAATCATGACCAAAGCCTGAAAGTAGTGGCAAAAGAAATGTTATATACCAGCCTCCCTCTCTGTCCTTTAACCACTTCACGGTCCCGTGACTAGAACGACTGAAGTACCCATCTGAACCAAGATTTTATTCGGCATCAAAGCTAGGTTTTATTTTTTTTTATTTTAACTCCATTGCAACGACAATGATTACATACATGTCTACACAACTACATTGATTTGCTGCCCATTAGCTATATCGCTAATGATAATAATAATAGTAATATATTGTATTTCTGGGCGCCTTTCCAGACTCTTCAAAGCTGGCTTTTTATTATTTTCAAGTAATAGCACTTCACTTAGTTGCGAGACATGGTCGAATGAGGCAAGCTCTGTGCTACTTTTGCCTCAGCCTGTTAGCTAGCCTCTATCTTCACTAGCGGCTAGCAAGCAACTTGCTTCACTGGCGAATCGCAAGCAACTAACTTCACTAATGACTAGCAAGCGACGCGCTTCGCTATCGACTAGCGAGCAACTATGTTCGCTAGCGGTTAGCTAGCATATAGCTTTTGCTATATGCTAGCTATATACATTGATGAAAATGTTTCTTACTGGTAGTTTCAGCCCTATATATATATATATATATATATATATATATATATATATATATATATATATATATATATATATATATATATATATATATATATATATATATATATATGCCTAGTGTCCAGATGTGGCGGTGCCGGACTCTACTATGATTGGTCCCTGCTCTCAGGTTGGGGGGAGCAGAGGACTAATTCCTGCGGCTCCACTGATTGCTTCTATTGTCTCCCAACTTGGCTACACATTGTGTCACTAATTGATCCAAAGAATCTTCGCATCTGAAACGTACATCTGAAACGACAAAAAAAAACGAAGGCATGCTAATTATAAAGCTAATCAAAGACAGGGCCTTCAATGTTGAAATTAAGCGATCCGGATGATGGAATACTCTTTTTACAGACATTATTCTGGAAACGTGTTCTAGTGGAGAGCATCCAACTTTGATAGACAAATTATTATTGGTTATTATTGAATATATTTGCTGGCTATGTCATCCTTGGATAGAAACGATAACCTCTATGTGTAGTTGTCCCTTTTGCGATCCCGACATCCCCCCCCCCTCCCCCCCGCCTGTTTTTGTGTTAGAATTATTTGTAACCTCCTTTTCCACAGTAGTCTCATTCTGTCTGGCTCTCCCCACCCGTACAAAGTGGCAGCCAGAATGACGGGCAGCCGTCCACTCATCCCCGGCCAAGTCCGTGTTATGTTTGAACTGAATTCAGCGGCGGCTGGCCAGTTATGGATTGCGCGTTTGTATCTTTGCATTTGCCGTCTATGTGTGTGCGGTTCATTTAATCTACAGTGATACTTTGCCTTACGAATTTAATTGGCTCCCAGACAGTGTGTAAGGAAAAAAGTGTGTATCCCAAAAATAAATTTCCCATAGGAAAACATTAAAATGAGAATAATCTGTTCCCCGGTCCCTATAAAACATAATTTTCTCTTTCTAATTTTCTAAGCCTTATAACTACACAAAATATACCTTATTTTACATATAAAACTGTGCTATGGTATTATAATTAAAGAAATAAACTGTACTATATACAGTAAAGTCTCGTTATATCGATATCGGATATATCGATAGTCCCGGTTATATCGATATTTTTTCGGACTCCCTTGAATATCGATATAACGAGACTTTACTGTAATAAAGTCGTTTTGTTTACCTTTGTGATGGTCGTCGATGGCTTGATGGAATGGAGTGGCCGCTTTCATCAGCATTGAACACTTGAGGAACGTAGCCTTCCTCTTTCACCATCTTGAGGAATGATCCCTTGAAGATGCTTTCTCTGCGATAATTTTACCTTGTTCCTCATCAAATGTGTTCTGTTTAGCTGGGTTGATGGCTTTTTGCATCAAGTGTACAGATGGCTTGTGCGGGTTATTTGTGGAGCCTGATTGATGTGAATTTTATCCTTGCAGTCTACACTCTGCCTTTGAACTATCAAAGTTCAAACGAGTCCAAATTTCACTGTTTTCTATCAATTTTCTCACTCTCTCTGTCGTCTGCCTCTCTCTTGTTGTTTAAACCACCTACCTCCCCTCACTGCTGCGTTCTTGACCAATCACGTGGCTTTAACCGACGACTGGGGGTGGGGAATAGAACCAAAACAAGCCGTCTGCCATTTTATTTTAGGAGAACGGGCTTGTTCGCCAACGACACATCACTCATTGTGGCGCTCAGTGTGTATCCCGAAAAATAGTTTGTCTGCCAAGGTTAAATTTTCATAAATTTAACATTCGTAAACCGAAAAGTTTGTAAGCCAAAGGGTTCGTAAACCGAGGTATCACTGTATTTCTTTATTTTAACCAAGGGTTCCTTTTAAATCAGGATGACCACTCGGTGAAAATCCTCATGATGATTTTCTCGTTTCTTTTCAAGGGAAGAAACAAGGTGTCCTCCCACCTCCTACTCAGTTGCACTTACTTAATTGACTTTGCCCAGTATAAATTTGTGTACTTTCTCAAATGAAACACTGCCCGTGACGAATGCGGCAGTGCGTCTGTGCATTCAAGCTAAAAGGGGGATTTTTTTTTGGCATCAAAGGTCGGCCAGCAGCAGTCAGGAAATAAAAACACTCCCCAGCCCTCGCTGAGTTATAAGAAATGGATAATAATAATAATAATAATAATAATAATAATAATAATATATTTCATTTTAAGCGCCTTTCAAAGCTCTCAAGGACACTTTACAGTCACAGAGATGGGATTTGAAGATGGGAAGAGAATCGACGTTACGAATGTTGGGAGGAAGTGAGTTCCAGAGTTTTGGGGCAGAGCAGCTGAAAGCTCTGTCCGACATCGTGCTGAGACGGACAGGCGAGCACACAGAGGTGGATGGGAAACAGAGGATCTGAGGGAACGAGAGGGAATAGAAATTTGAAGAAGGTCAGATAGGTATGGGGTGCAAGGTTATGGATAGCGCGAAATGTATAAATAAGAATTTTAAAGTTGATTCTATATTTGAGCGGGAGCCAGTGGAGCTCTTGGAGGACGGACGGCTGTGATGTGGTGAAAGGATGAGGTTCTGGTGATGATCCGGGCTGAAGAATTCTGGACGAAGTTTGTGGAGACGCCTCTGAGGGACACCAAGGAGAAGTGAATTGCAAGAGTCAATCCAGGAAGTGACGAGACTATGAACGAGGATAGCGGTGGTGTGAGGAGTGAGAGATGGGCGAAGACCATTGACATTGTGTAGGTGGAAGTACGCAGACCGGGTTAAGTTATTTATATAGGAGTGGAAAGTTACCGGGAGGTGACAAGACTATGCAGTGGTGTGAGGGGTGAGAGACGGGTGAAGACCATTGACATTGTGTAGGTGGAAGTACGCAGACCGGGTTAAGTTATTTATATAGGAGTGGAAAGTTATCGGGAGGTGACAAGACTATGCAGTGGTGTGAGGGGTGAGAGACGGGCGAAGACCATTGACATTGTGTAGGTGGAAGTACGCAGACCGTTTTAAGTTATTTATATAGGAGTGGAAAGTTACCGGGAGGTGACAAGACTATGCAGTGGTGTGAGGAGTGAGAGACGGGCCAAGACGATTGATCTTGCGTAGGTGGAAGTACGCAGATCGTGTTAAGTTATTTATATGGGAGTGGAAAGATACCGGGAGGTGACAAGACTATGCAGTGGTGTGAGGGGTGAGAGACGGGCGAAGATTCAGAGCTCCACGCTCATTTTACAAGAAATTCCCGATTCCCAAACGCAGATCTTTTGCTGCGTTTTGGAATTCCAATTCCCCTCCCGGCCCGAGTCTCTTTCATACAACTCGCGGCTCAACATGCTGCTGCTGTGGTTAGCAGTTGGCTGCGCCGTTGAAGCCTGACCAATAATGGGCAAATTAGTAGGTGCAGATGAGCCGGTGGAGCAGAGGAACTGTCCTGTTTGGCATCTTGTTGTCATGTCAGCGTGACAGAGCCCACAGAGAGAGAACCATAGGGAATGTCGTAAATGTGTTCTTTGTGGCTTGGCGAAACTTAAAAGGACCCATATGTTGTCGTAGTATAGAGTTAAAATGGGAACAAAGACCTTGGGAAATTGAATGCACCCTTTTTATTTGTCTAGCTATCGAGCTGGTTAGGTAGCTATCTATTAGCGACTGTATCCTATGACTGTAAAGTGACCTTGAGAGTTTTGAAATGTGCTTATAAATGAAACGCATTATTATTATTATTATTACTGTATCTATTAGCTAGCTAGCTAGCTTTCTACCCATTTGTTAATGTTTGTTCAGGGGGTCCTTCTTACGATTCGTTGTCTAAGTCTGAACGCGGTTTGCCTGACAGTTTGGATCTTTTGTGATCCTTGCGTTTGGATGCTTCAAGACTCAACAGTTACCGGGGACACTGTCGGTCTGCCGCAGTTACGCCGTTCCTGAGGTAGTGGAAAGGTGACGAACAAATTTGACAAAAGACACTCCCCGTTCCCACCTTACCCGGTTACTATGTCCGATGGCTCGTTAAAAAGCCCTGGTTTCTTTCTTGCTTATCAGTTTTCAAAGGATGACAGACAGACAGAAAAAAAATGTCATTGCGACCCTCCAGGTAGCCTCCTGGGCGGTCCGCCGGCTAATTAACTTGCAGCCTTTTTTGATGCAGTTCCAAGTCTGTGGGCCACCTGCTCTCCAGCGCCAGGGTTACTATTGTGTGTTTTGGATCCACATATTCTCTCCTCCGTTCCCTCAGCACGTGTCAATTAGAACAACTGTAAATTATGGGAGATCCAACACGTGCATTCCGTGATGTGGGGGGTGTTGGTGTGATTTTTTTTTTTTTTTTGCGGTATCGTTTGTGTTTATTTGAGATGTTGGACCACCTGTGCTGTTCCGCAGTAAGGGCTGTTTAGACTGTTTGTGGTGAATCCTTGGTGGCCTTTGTTTTCCTTTGACGCTCTCGCCTTGACCATTTTTGGCAGGTAAAGTGAGAGTTGCCTGACGACCAACTTCAATAATTCACGTGTTGTCTTTGTCGGATGGGAAGTAGAAGTAGAAGCCTTGGTGTATGTTCTGCCACTTGTGACAGGGGACAAACTTATAATAATAATACAGTAAAGTCTCGTTATATCGATATTCTCGGGAGTCGGAAAAAATATCGATATAACCGGACTATCGATATATCCGATCCTGCCTATATATATATATATCCCTACTGTCCAGAAGTGGCGGTGCCAGACTCTTCTCATGTTTACTACCTGAGTATGGGGTCTAGGACTGGCCTGATTGCCCCATTTGATCTGGTATCACCTCATCAGCATAACTAAGCCTATGTTGCCAAAGAAGTCGGTTGTAGGAACGATCCAAATTGAACCTCACCTTTTGCTGTTTTATGAAAGTAGCTTCTTTTACTCCCCTTTCAAACCGTCTATTTTCTCTCGCTAAGATTTTAACCTCATTGCCGTCAAATGAGTAGTTGCTAGCTATTAGGTGCATATCTACTGCAGGTTGACACCCTCAAAGAAGTACAGATAATGGCTGAAGAAACCTTCTCATCGATGGACCACTCCTGTTTACGACTGAGAGCTTACACAGTTGTACTGAATGTTTATGTCGTCCTAAAACTCAATATTCTGAGTGTTCTGGAATTCAAGTGACGATGACAAAAACCCTGGCACTGTGTTCCTCTTTTTTATTTTGTCATGACATCAGATTAAGAGGTCTGGAAATCAGGGTCAGGGAGGTGGGGAAGGGCTGGAAAGAAGAGGGGACAGCTTTAGGGGAAGTGTGATGAAGGGATGTTGAAGAGAAAGGAATGAGAAGAAAGAATTGAGGGGTAGCGGGGTGGTGGTGGGGGGGGGGGCACTGAAAAAGAAAGAGGCCATTAATTTAGTGCAGTGGGAGGGATCTGAAGGTTACTGAGCTCTCTCTGCCAGGCCCTCCTTGGTTGACTGATGCCTTTGTGAAGAGGCCAGAAACCACACACACATGAATGCCAACGCACACACATTCCTGTTTCAATGATTTTGTGAAGTCCGGATGACTCCAGATAAGGAGTGAGGACCCCCGTTGCTGATAAGTTTAGAGAAGAACTAGTGTTACATTTGAACACTAAATGTCATCCTATTTCCCACTTCCACTTTTTTAAAACAACCGCCTTGTCAAATGCACAATAGGGTGATACCTTGGCTTACGAACTTAATTGGTTTCCCAGATAGAGTGTGTAAGGTGAATGAGTGTGTATCGCAAAAAATAATTTTCCATAGGAAACCATTAAAATGAGTATAATACGTTCCCAGATCCCCATAAAACAAAATTCTACTTCCTAATTTTCTAAACCTTGAAGCCACACAAAATCAGTCAAAAGTCAAGGTCAAAGTCAGCTTAATTGTCAAATATGCAATACCTTATTTTATGTATAATAAATGTGCTATGGTATTATAATTAAAGAAATAAACTACTGTATAATAAAGTCATTTTATTTACCTTTGTGATGGCAAAAAAAGTCGGATATTTTAACCTTGCAGTCTACACTCTGCCTTTGAACTATCAAAGTTCAAACGAGTCCAAATTTCACTGTTTCTATCCATTTTCTTACTCTCTCTCTGTCTGTCTCTTTAATGCTTAAACCACCTCCCCTCACTGCTGCGTTCTTGACCAATCACATGGCTTTAACCGACAACTGGGGGCTGGGAATAGAGGACAAAAATACTCGGCTGCCATGTTGTTGTTAGGAGAACGGGCTCATTCGCGAACGACACATCACTCATTGTGGCGCTCCGTGTGTATCCCGAAAAATTGTTTGTATGTCAAGGTAAAATTTTCATAAATTTAACGTTGGTAAACCGAAAAGTTAGTAAGCCAAGGGGTTCGTAAACCGAGGTATCACTGTATATTAATGTAATATTTCACAATTTTATAGAGCGTCATCTGTTTTTTTTTTTTCCTCCTTTGTGTGTAGGAGTTGAGGGCAATGCTGAATGTTCCTGTGGGAGGAACCACTTCACGTGTGCGGTGAGCGCGTTTGGCGAGTGCACCTGCATACCCGCTCAATGGCAGTGCGATGGCGACAACGACTGCGGGGACCATAGCGATGAAGACGGATGCAGTGAGTTTGCACCATTGTTTTGAAATCATTCACTGACATGCACCAAATTGATTCGGGAATTGAAAATATGATGTCGAGCGCCATTCCTGAATTATTTCGGATTTGTTCTTTTTTTTTTTTTTTTTTTTTTTTTGCTTGGGTGCGTATAAAGCACTGGCCCTGGCCTCTGGCAATATTTTTTTCCCTTCCGCAAGGGGGCAGTTTTTCTTGAACTTCAACTGTTGTTAAAGCGCTATATAAATCAATCTACAGTGATACCTCATCTTATGTGTTCAATTCGTTCCCAGACAGTGTTTGCCACGTTTCATTTAGGCAAAGAAAGTGAAGCTTACGCTCTTTGAGGATGTCCTGGATTAGTTCACCCAATTATATTATTATTAGTATTATACTTATTATACAGTACAGTTTATTTCTTTAATTACAATACAATAGCACATTTATTATACATGAAATAAGGTATATTTTGTGTAGTTTTAAAGGACAACCGACAAAATGTATGTTTTATGGGGACCTGGGACCGGATTGTTCTCATTTTAATGGTTTCCTATGGGAAATAATTTTTTGGGATACACACTTTTTGCCTTACACACACTTTCTGGGAACCAATTAAGTTCGTAAGCTGAGGTATCACTGGACCTATTTTTGTACTTTTCGAAGCATCAAACCAACCCGCCAAGTTGTTGATACATCAAAGCACCATCCATGTTTGTTTACTCTTAACTTTAAGTATCAAGCGGTAGATTTTGCTCCACAAACTCGAAAAACCTGATGCGGTTTGTGTTTCCATCGGACATTTTGTGGGTGGCATAGTCGTGGTTTCGTCCGCTACGTAAATAAGGTGACATCATAGCAGCGAGACGGTACGCCGCATGAAACGCTAAGCGATGTCAGCTGACATCATCCGTAAACAAACAAGTCTTTTGTTTTATTGATTGACTTTTTTTTTGCACTTGTTTGTACTTACTTTCACTTTAATTACATTCCATCAGCATCCCAAAAATGACACTTTTAATTAAGGTTTTTAGTTTGAAAAGCAAAAGTGCACTCGCCTACTACACGAAAGACGCTAAAGCGTCAATGACAACATTAGCTATTTTAGTATGAGAATAATAATAATAATACATTTTATTTCAAGCGCCTTTCAAACCTCTCAAGGATACTATAATAATAATAATAATAATAATAATAATAATAATAATAATAATCCATTGTATTTCAAGCGCCTTTCAAAGCTCTCAAGGATATAATAATAATAATAATAATGATAATAATGATGATAATAATAATAAAAATGATAATAATAAAAATGATAATAATAAAACTAATAATAATAAAAATGATAATAATATATTTCATTTATAAGCGCCTTTCAAAACACTGAAGGTCACTTTACAGTCACAGGATCAGTTTTTCTGTGGGTGAGCAGCGGCAGCCACACGTGCCAGCATTCACTCAATATATTATTATTATTATTATTATTATTTACAGGTGACATCCGTCTTGAAGAAAAAATAAATAAATAACAAATACATAACATGACAACACAAAGACACAGAGAGAGTCATTCATTCTTCAGCACTTTCTGTACCCTCTTGTGACATGAAGCAGTTCAGCAACAATGTTGTAGTTGACCCCTTTGAGTTATAACTGACGTTGATTCTCGGGGACGTGTAACTTCAAACCATTTAACTTTTCTCCGCATGGTGCTAATTTGTAAAACGAGCGGACTTCTGAATAACGCCAGATTGGGAACGCGGCCATTTCCTGTATAAATAAGAAGAAAATCATCAAAAGAAAAGGTATAATTGGAGCCATATGGCTCCCGTCATCACCAAGGGAAACGCCTAATGGTTCACTGGTTCGAGCAGAGTTATTTTTTATGTTATTTTTTTTGGTGCTGAAGTAGGCAGGAGGCACTTTGCATCGCCGCCTTGTGACTTGGCACTTTAAATGCTTTGAGTGACATTGTGTCGAAGAACGTTAGCGCTCTTTGAGACGCCAATGGTTGCCTCCTCCACCTGAAACATTTTATTATAATAATACATTTCATTTATATGCGCCTTTCAAAACTCTCGAGGTCACTTTACAGTCCCATGATACGTTTTTCTGTAGGTGAGCAGTGGCATCCAGTGTCCACTCAACCCGGAAGTAACTCAAATAGATAGCAAGCTAGCTCACTAGCGAATAGATAGCTATTAGCTAGCGAATGGATAGCTATTAGCTAGCGAATAGAGAGCTATTTGATCGCGAACTTCTGTTGATTTGAAAGCAGCTAGTAGGGCACAGTGTAAGTGAGGGTATTATCGCCGAGAAAGCACGGCAACTTCACTCGGATATCATCAAGAGGCAACTACATCAACGACCATCACAAAGGTCAATAAAAGGACTGTACAGATTATGTCTTTAATTACAATACAATAGCACTTTTGTTATACATAAAATAAGGTATATTTTGTGTAGTTTTAAGGCTTATTTAGTAGAAAAATATTTTTTTATGGGGACCTGGGAACGGATTATTCTCATTCTAATGGTTTCTTGTGGGAAATAAATTTTTGGGATACACACTTTTCTATCTGCGAACCAATTCAGTTCATAAACTGAGGTATCACTGTATATGAATTGTATTGTATTTTTTACAGCTGCCCCCAGTTCAAGCTCAAATAACTCCAGACTCATATAACTTAGGAATTAAGTCTTTTTTTTTTTTAGATAAAAAAAAGAGAGTCTAAAGTTTCTTATGCTGTAAGACAAACTTTTCAACCTTACACTTACTTTCTGGGAACCAATTAAGTTCGTAAGCTGAGGTATCACGGTACATTTATATTTTTTCAAGGGAGAACTTGACATAACTCAGCAGGAACAACACATGTGTGACCGTGGGAGCATAGACCACAACATGACACACACAAGCACACACACACAAGCACACATGCTCACTTACTGATGATAAACACGCGGACTGCTCCTCTCATCATATTCCGAACAGTACAATTCTGTGGCTTCTCGACTTTCCTTTGAACTTGAACATTTATGTCAATTAATGAAAAAAAAAGTTTTTTTTTTTTTTTTCAAGAAAGCGGCCATTGTTCCGCATGACACTGGAGGAATGTGGACAACAAGAAGTCTGTGAAGCTCTCCCTTTGTAAACTTTGGATCTAATTACAATGTGGGAATCACATGGAAATTGTCTGGTGCAGATGTTGCCTTCGCTTGTGCCGCCTGTCTGCGAGTACGACCGTCCGACCCCCCTCTGAGACTGATACAGAGACTCCCGAGGCGAAAAGAAGAGTCCATGGGGGGACTTTGAAGAACATTAAAGGACAACCGACACCCTCTGACAAGTCCATAATTTGTCAAATCACTTCAAATGACTTCTACTGAGCGAAAATTTCCATCAATCAGGCTCCACAAATAAGCCGCACAAGACATCTGAACACTTGATGCAAAAAAGCTATCATTCAGCTAAACAGAACGTAGTTGATGAGGAACAAGGTAAAATTATCGCTGAGAAAGCACCTCCAAGGGATCATTCCTCAAGATGGTGAAAGAAGTAGGCTACGTTCCTCATCAAGTGTTTAATGCTGATGAAACCGGTCACTCCATTCCATGAAGCCATCAACAACCATCACAAAGGTAAATAAAATGACTTTATTATACAGTATAGTTTATTTCTTTAATTATAATACCATAGCACATTTATTATACATAAAATAAGGTATACTCTGTGTTGTTTTAAGGCTTAGAAAATTAGAAAATTAAGTTTTATGGGGATCTGGGAACGGATTATTCTCATTTTAATGGTTTCCTATGGGAAATGAATTTTTGGGATACACACTTTTCACCTTACACACTCTGTCTGGGAACCAATTAAGTTCGTAAGCCAAGGTATCACTGTACTTTCCTTTTTTACATCTTTCTGTCTCCAGCTTTGATGGAAGCTTGGGAAACATTAGCATAATCCTCCTCCGCCTCCTTCTCCTTCGTCCTCTACATGTTTTTCCTGAACGCTTTGCCTATTTCCTCCTCCAGTATTTACAGCCTCTTCGCTAAATGAAGCTGGCACAGAGAAGACATGTTTGGACGCTGATACGGGATGGGGTGTAAAAAGAGCTTCATTTAATCCATCTTTTATACAACAGATCTTTCACAAGCTAGCTTGAAGGGATTTAGAATGGGGTTTCCCCATTTCTCATGCGGGTACGACATTGTTTCAGTTTGAAAATATAATGTAATGACACCCCCCCCCGGATGATAAATGCGGTGCACTTGTGCAAGAGATTTTTCTCCACCGTACGGTGCCAAAAGCGATTTACAAAGCCTTACATTCCGCCGTTTCCGCAGACAATCATACATCAATGGACGGATGCTGCCATGCAAAGCGCTAACCAGGCCCGCCGGGATCAAATTAGGGTCTTGCCCGAGGGTACTTTGACAGCGGGTAGTCACAGATGGGATTCAAACTGGTGATTCTTTGGCCACTCTCTCAAACTCGTTGCTTCCAGACATATTTTCAGACATTTCGCCGGGCCGAAACACTGACCGAATGTGTATCCCAAAAATTAATTTCCCATAAGAAACCATTAAAATGAGAATAATCCGTTCCCAGGTCCCCATAAAAGATAATTTTCTACTAAATAAGCCTTAAAACTACACAAAATATACCTTATTTTACGTATAAAAAATGTGCTATCGTACAGTTTATGAAAGAAATGAACTGGACTGTATAATAAAGTTGTTTTATTGACCTTTGTGATGGTCGTTGATGTAGTAGCCTCTTGACGATATCCGAGTAAAGTTGCCGTGTTTTTTCAGCAATAATACCCTCACTCACTCTGTCCCCTGCTAGCTGCTTTTCGTTTATCCAAATCAACGGAAGTTTTTCAAGCTCTTCTGTTGCCTGAGACCGTTGCTTAGACAACACAGAAACACCCTTAGCCACACGTAGCAATAGTCGACTTAGCGTACTGGTACTGGGACGCTAAGTTACACAAACGCACACCTCGTTCGTGTTTTTCGATGATCTCCTTCTTCTGCTCGACCGTAATTTTCTTATGTGTTCTCTTCGGCTTAACACTAGCCTGTGGTGGGGTCTTTTTCAGTCCCAAAGTAGCAAAAGTACTCCACTCGATAACAAACCACATCTGCACTCAAAGAAAGTGGGTGTGGAAAACTAGTCGGTCAGCCACCATGGCGCTGGAATTAACTCTTACTTTCTGATAAAAGAAGAAAAGGTTTGTTACAATGCAGTAAATGTTTACGTCCTAAAACTCAATACAGTGAGTGATACCTTGGCTTACAAATTTAATTGGTCCTCAGAAAGTGTGTGTAAGGCGAAAAGTGTGTATTTCAAACATTATTTTCCCATACGAAACCATTAAAATGAGAATAATCCGTTCCCAGGTCCCCATAAAACCTAATTTTCTACTAAATAAGCCTTTAACCTCCACAAAATATACTTTATTTTGTGAGCTGAGGTATCACTGTATTTATATATTTTAGACTTGAAAAGTTTCAGAATGTGAATCTCTTGTGGTTGGCTAGCAACAGAGGTAGAGGTTGTCTAATAAAAGCAGGGCGCTACTGGATACTCTGCCAAAAAAAATAAAATACAAAAACACACTCAGCTGGTAGTTCTACTCTGCCCAATCACTTCTTCTTCCTGCGGACTACAACGGTCTACAATCAGATAAAACCCGCTGTTTGTCAAATAAGCTCGAGTGCAGGAGAACAGATCACGTTGACTAAAGAGAGGGAGGGGGCGATCGTTTTTAAGGTTTTCTGTCAAGCAGCAATCATTCCCATAGGAACATTTTTCAGTTGCGGTACAACAGCCTCAAGTGACGTCAAGCGTCATTTTTTCCATTTCAATTCAGGTCTTTGAGTGTGTGTGTGTGTATTTGACTGTATGCACATAATAGTCTCACGTCCCCGCTAAAGAAAATAAAAGTCAAATAGCAGAACGTATTAAATCTGGGACCGTGAAACCATTAAAACATGTTTCCGGTAATGTTTTTTCTCTTTTTATGCGTCTGCTTGCAGCTCACCGATGGTCTTCTGTGTAACATTTGATGGGCTCGCTAACAACAATGTCTGCTACTTCTGTATTCAATCAATTTTTTTTTGGGTGAAGTGCTTAAGATTGAAAGACTGTGTCATATTACAGTGATATCTAGGCTTACGAACTTAATTGGTTCCAAAGTGTGTAAGGCAAAAAGTGTGCATCCCCAAAAAATAATTTCCCATAGGAAACCATTAAAATAAGAATAATCCGTTCCCATGTCCCCATAAAACATAATTTTCTACTTTCTAATTTTAAAATCTAAGACTTAAAACTACACAAAATAGACCTTATTTTGTGTATAATAAATGTGCTATGGTATTATAATTAAAGAAATAAACTGTACTGTATAATAAAGTCGTTTTATTTACCTTTGTGATAGTCGATGGCTTGATGGAATGGAGTGGCCAGTTTCATCATTATTAAACACTTAATGAGGAACATAGCCTTTTTCTTTCACCATCTTGAGGAATAATCCCTTGAAGGTGCTTTCTCTGCTATCATTTTACCTTGTTCCTCATCCATTGTGTTCTGTTTAGCTGGGTTGATAGCTTTTTGCATCAAGTGTACAGATGGCTTGTGCGGGTTATTTGTAGAGGCTGATTGATGGGAATTTTAACCTTGTAGTCTACACTCTGCCTTTGAACTATCAAAGTTGAAACGAGTCCAAGTGTATAATGCTGATGAAAGCGGCCACTCCATTCCATCAAGTCATCGACCATCACAAACGTAAATTAAACAACTTTATTATACAGTACAGTTTATTTCTTTAATTATAATACCATATCACATTTATTATACATAAAATAAGATATATTGTGTGTAGTTTGAAGGCTTATTTAGTAGAAAATTATATTTTATGGGGACCTGGGAACGGATTATTCTCATTTTTAATGGTTTCCCCTGGGAAATTAATTTTTGGGATACACACTTTTCATTTTACACACTCATTCTGGGAACCAATTCGGTTCATAAGCCAAGGTATCACTCTACTTAAATTTGTCACAATGTTGGAACCTTATTCTACTGTGTGGAAATGTTTCCATGAGCAGTAACCCCAGAGACAAAATGCCATTTTTTTGGGACACAAAAAGAACGCCTTTCCTCATTGTGCTCCTCAATCATTTTTGAAGGTCCGCATCTTCTCTTTCTGAGGCTGTTCGTTCATCCCGTCATCTGTTGAGCTCCGGTGATAAGCAGCTTTAAGACAGATATATTGGTCCCATTAGAGCCACTTGATTCCGCTGCTCGACAGGAAGCAGCGGGCCATTAACTTGCTGCTCAAGGCCACTTAAAGATGCACACGCACACACGCACACACACACACACACACACACACACACACACACACACACACACACACACACACACACACACACACACACACGCATACACGCACACACACCCGCACTCTTTTCCATGCAATGAAAAAAATGCAGTGAGCTTTTCTTTTTCGTTAGCGACAAATTGTGTATTCAGGACGACACGGTGCCGGAAACACTTTCAAAATAAAAGCATGACCAGGTAAATGAATCTCTGTGCACGTATTGTTTGGTAAGCTAAAGTTTATTTTAAAGTTTTCACCACGTTCTATATAATTAACGAGAATGTGGCTTGCTCGACTAGCTAGCGGCTAAATTGGCGCGTACACTCGCCGACGTTTGTGCGCACGCTGAATTAATGGGTATTTGAGGAAGGAAATCTATCGAGCTAGCTAGCTAGCTAGCTATCTACCGAACTACCTGGCTACCTAGCTACCTACCTGGCTACCTACCCTGCTAGCTGGCTATCTGGTTATCTAGCTATCTATTTGGCTATTTATCCGGCTACCTACATATCTGGCTACCTATCCGGCTATCTAGTTATCAGCTAGCTGGCTATCTATCCGGCTATCTATCTATCTAGCTGGCTATCTATCCGGCTATCTATCTATCTAGCTGGCTATCTATCCGGTGATCTATCTTGCTAGCTGGCTATCTAGCTAGCTATCTTGCTCGCTACAGGTATCTAGCTAGCTAGCTATCTTACTCGCTACAGGTATCTAGCTAGCTAGCTATCTTGCTAGCTAGAGCTATATTGCTAGCTACCTATCTTCCGAGCTACAGTTATCTAGCTAGCTAGCTATCTTGCTAGCTAGAGCTATATTGCTAGCTAGCTATCTTCCGAGCTACAGTTATCTAGCTGGCTAGCTATCTTGCTAGCTACAGGTATCTAGCTGGATAGCTATCTAGCTATCTATCTAGCTATGTAGCTTAGTAATTACCAAGTGGGCACATACGTTTCATTCAAATCAAATATTACAATTATGTTTTTTGGGGGGTTTTCATCTCCATGTGTTTTGTTGAAAGTGCTTTTTTTTCCAGGAATACAGCATTATCTTTTCATCCGTTTCTCAGTTACTTGTCATGGTTTCATATTCATATGACAGGTTCGTCTTCATCTTACCGTCGGGTTTAAAATAGAGTCAGTTGATTCCTGGCATGCGTCAAACCACCACCCAAGGGAAACATTATATGTTATGAGGTTTTTATGAGTATGTGGGTGTGCACGTGTGAATCTGTCGCTCTCAGAGGGAGGAATGCGTTGATAGCAAATCGGAGTGAAGCATATCATGTGTCTGAAGACGTAAAACGGCTTGAAAACCATCTGAGGTTTACTCCTTAAAGGACAACCGACGCCTCCGGACAAGTTGTGTCCATAATTTGTAAAATCACTTCAAATCACTTCTACTGAGCGTATTTTACAAAGATTCCATTGCATATAGCTATATTTTACCTTTTAAGACACGCGCTGAGTATTCAGGAAGTCTTGTTTCTGAGTTGGTGACGATTCCTGACGTGACGTCACAGAAGGAACGCCCCTGACCGAGAAAGCGACACACAATGCATTTTGCGGTACTTTGTTTTGTCTGAAAACATCCTGTTGATCCGTGTTGATGGCGAAATTTGAATGATAAACATAAATAATGCGATAGTGAAACGTTGTGTGTTGCACCAAGACTACTATTTGATACTAGTTGACACAAATTCCCAGCAGACAAATCAGCCCATTACCAACGGAGCCTGGGCGCCATCTTGTGCATTTTCTGGGTCGCTACATTGGAGTCTCGACACCTCAAAATGAGACGGACTTTCTCCCTGACTGGCTGGCGTGGTCGAGCTCTAGGTAGATAGCTAGCTATTTAGCTAGCTATAAAGATAAAAAACAGATCAACCCAAATAAAATAAATAGAGAGAGAAAGACAGACAGAGCCTGTCTGTTTGACTGGCTGGCGTGAT
>NC_142736.1:0-60000 GCF_051943395.1 Hippocampus bargibanti | reverse complement strand
CACAGAGAGACATTCATTCTTCAGGACTTGCTGTACCCTCTTTGTGATGACATGAAGCAGTTCTAGATGAAAGAGGAGAGGATCAAAGCGTCTTTCCACCAGTGGATCAGGGACATCATGGTGGAATGTGCATGTCAACTACAAGCTAAATGTTGAAAGCAAACATTTTATTGGTGTTTGTTTTGTTTTATAATCTCTCACCGGTTATATTGTTTTGTCGGGAGGGGGATTGTCTGTGTCTGGAAGGTAAATTTGTGTTATTAGCAAAAAAGGAGTGCGACAGCGAGGGATGAAGGACGTCGCTTATCGCCACCGCTCCGCCACAGGCCTCGCCTTTGTTGTGCGATTGTTTTCCACACGCGCGATTACCCGACACGCGCGTCCATTTTGCTTCTTGTGTGTGTGTGTGTATGACTAGTCTTGTGAGGACCACTAACATTTTATACCATACGTAGTGAGGACATTTTTGCCAAGTGAGGAACTTTTGGGCAATCCTCACAAGTTTTTCATTCTAAAGGCTTCTAGAGGTTCTATATATGCACTGTTAAAGTTTCAGAGAGGTCCTCACAAATCCATCCAAAATGATTTTTGGTGTGTATTTTCATTTCACTTGGATACACACACTTTTTACTCACTGTGTGGGAGTGTGTGTGTGTTTGTATGACTGATCTTGTGAGGACCACTAACATTTTATACCACACGTAGTGAGGACATTTTTGCCAAGTGAGGAACTTTTGGGCAATCCTCACAAGTTTTTCATTCTAAAGGCTTCTAGAGGTTCTATATATGCATCTGTTAAAGTTTCAGAGAGACAAATTCACGTAAAATGATTTTTGGTGTGCATTCTCATTTCACTTGGATACACACACGTTATACTCACTGTGTGTGTGTGTGTGTGTGTGTGTGTGTGTGTGTGTGTGTGTGTGTGTGTGTGTGTGTGTGTGTGTGTGTGTGTGTGTGTGTGTGTGTGTGTGTCAGCTTGTATGTATCTCCCCTCCGCAGTGAGTCGTAAAGCGAAGCTTTGACGTGTGTTTTTTGCAGGGAGCGCATGGCGCCGTACAACGTGCCTGCCGGCCTGCTTCTGGTGGACGAGATAGCGAGGAACCAAATGGGCAAGGTCAACAAGAAGGACCTCCTGAGACAATTCTATCCAGTGAAGGCGTCGGAATGAACTGTTGGACGGGACGTTTCCTTCTCCTGCACGGGATCGAGGTTTGGATGTGTTGTTTTGTTTTTTGTTTTTTTTAATGCCCTCGGGCAACGTGGTGGTGGTGCGTATGTGATGAAATGGGAAATCGTGCTCAATCGTATCATGTGGAAAAATTTTTGTAGTTGCTTTCAAATCATTTATGACTGAAATTGTGACGGAATCCAAACTTCAATATGATACTTGACAGAATTCTGATCATATTTGCAAAGATTTCCCATTTCTGGTTTGGTTAGAGAGCTCAACTGACTTGCGGGGCGTCGCGGCAACCGAAAAGACCGTCAACATTGTCATAAGGCCATGAAGCAAAAGACAATTTGACAAGACCACCTTATACTCACCCCACGGAACCCGAAAAAGCAAAAATAATAATAATCATAATAATAAAGCTTGACAATTTTGAAGTATTCCCTCTTTTATGTGCCGCATTTCCTTTGAATGAACACGTGTGGTGACACAGGTGCGTGGAGGGGCCTTGCAAGCGGGTTCTCTCGGGTTGTGATTAGACGCCTGCCACTTCATCTCAACTCTGGCGCCGCGTGAGCTCTCGTTTCGCCTCTCAATTTCCCTTCCCGCTCGGCCTCCGCCGTCTTCATCGCGACTCGTAACAGATTGCCGAGCCACCGACCCAACACTCGAATGCACTTTGGGTGCGGCCCAGTGGTGTAGAAAGACACCAGAGGAAAGGGGTGTGGAGAAGGCGGGACAGTCACAAATACAGTCACACCTCATCTTACAAACTTCATTGGTTCCCAGAAAGGTAACAAGTTCATCTGCCAAACATTTATTTGCCATAAGAAACCATTAAAAATGAGAAGAATCCGTTCCCAGGTCCCCACAAAACATCATTTTCTACTAAATAAGCCTTAAAGGACAACCGACGTCACTTTTTGGTTTCCTAACTGACATCAGAAAAGCATTTTATAGCATCTAAAATACGCAGTATGATATTTTTTTAATAAAAATGACTTCAAGTGTCTAAAAAGTACTTCAATTTGAAACCGGAAGTGGCCAGTTTCAGAGGGTCCCGCACCCATGTTCGTGGTGTCACGGCAAGACGTCTTGCCTTGCTGGAGAATCAAAACAATGGCTTCAGATTGGGAGAATATGCTTTCTTGCTACTCATCCAGTTATGAATATGATTCAAATAGTTCTGAAGAAGAAAGCATACATGTTTGCAATCGATTAAGGAATTTATTCCGTGTCATTTTGAGGCATCAGGGGTGGGAAATGTCGCACCCAAAAAAGGCAGAAAATGACGACAAAGCCGTGTAAGGAATTAATCAGCCCGTTTCCACAGGCTGATTAATTCCTTACATGGAGCTTTGTCACCCTCTTCTACCTCATTTTGGTCCTACACGACGTTTTCAGACCAAAGTAAAATGCAGACCAAAGAAAAATGCATTGACGTGATGGAAGGACTGCTACAATGTGTCCTTTTTTCAGTCAGGGGCATTCCTTCAGTGACGTCACGTACGGACTCGTCAACAACTCAAAAACAAGACTTCCGGAATATTCAGCGCAAGTCTTAAAAGGTAAAATCTAGCTATATGCGGCGGAATCTTTGTAAAATACGCTCAGTAGAAGTCATTTGAAGACGTTTTAGAAATTATGGACACAACTTGTCCGGAGACGTCGGTTGTTCTTTAAAACTACACAAAATAGACCTTCTTTTATGTATAATAAATGTGCTATATTGTGTGTATTAAGGCTTAAAGTTTGTCTGCCAAACATTCATTTCCCATAAGAAAGCATTAAACATGAGACTAATCCGTTCCAAGGTCTCCACAAAACATCATTTTCTACTAAATAAGCCTTAAGACTACACAAAATATACATTATTTTATTCATAATAAACGTGCAATTGTATTGTAATTGAAGAAATAAACTGTACTGTATAATAAAGTCATTTTATTGACATTTGTGATGTTGTTGATGTAGTTGCCTCTTGATGATATCCGAGTGAAGTTGCCGTGCTTTCTCGGCGATAATACACTAGCTCACTGTCCCCTGCTGGCTGCTTTTCGTTCATCCAAATCAACAAAAGTTTTTCGACCTCTTCTTTTGCCTGAGAATGTTGCTGAGACAACACAGAAACACCCTTAGCCACACATAGCAATGGTCGACTTAGCTTACACACACAAACGCACACCTCGTTGGTGTTTTTCGAGGATCTCCTTCTTCTGCTCGGTGCTTTTCGGCTGTGTGGTTTGGTGTTCATCCGCCAAAAACTAGTCCGCCAGCCACCGTGGCGCTGTGCGGTTTGGTTCGTCCGCCGAAAACTAGTTTGTATGCCAAAATTATATTCTGGGGAATTTAGAGTTCGTAAGGCGAAAAGTTCGTTCGCTAAAGCGTTGTAAGCCGAGGTAACACTGTATTAGAAGAAGAAAAACAAGGGTGTGTGCGCTTAAGACGATCCAGTCAGGATAAACAATCCTAATGAACAGCCAGAGAATTCCAAGATGGAAAGACACGACTGCAAATGATGGTTTGGAACAAGCTCCTGACTTCACACCAACAGACACTCATAGACGGGTCTGGCCACAGCCACCAGAGACCTGATTAAGAGAGCCGAGCTATCGATCTGTGGGCTGGCAGAGCAGGATGGATGAGCAAGCAGGAGCGCGAAAGGACGCCATCCGTGGCCTCCTCCCCCCGAACCCCCCAACGTCTCCACCTCCAGACCCCCACGGCCTGCCCCTTCCAACCACCCACGCAGAAATCTAGAAATGGGCCAGGTCCATCCGTGGGCAGAGCGGACGGTCAGGGCAGAGGGTCCAAGAGATGCCGAAGAGAGAACCCTAACGCTAACCCTGTGATGTCCACGGTTGAGCTTTAACTAGGGTTTCAATACTAAAACAACCTTGGGCTATCCACTCGCTGTGCGTTTATGACGACGTTTACATACCTAGCTGGCTAACTATTTGCTATCTATCTAGCTAGCTAGCTATCTATTTGCTATCTATTAGCTAGCTACCTAGCTGGCTATCCTTTTGCTATCTATTTGATTTCTATAAGCTATCTGTCTAGCTACCTAGCTCGCTATCTATTTGCTATGCATTCTCTATCTATTAGCTAGCTACCTAGCTGGCAATATATTTGCTATCTATTAGCTAGCTACCTAGCTGGCTATCTATTTGCTATCCATTTTCTATGTAATAGCTATCTGTCTAGCTCACTCTGTAGCTGGCTATCTATTAGCTATCTGTTAGCTAGCTTGCTAGCTTTCTGTGTATGTATTCGAGTTACTTCCGGGTTGAGTCAACGCTGGCGCATGTGGCTGTCGCTTCTCACCTGCAGAAAAAAACGTATCCTGTGACCTTGAGAGTATTGAAGGCTCTTAGAAATGAAATGTATTATTATTATTATTATTACATGAAAAAGGGGAGCCTGTTTCCTCCCTCCACTGAAGCTTGATCAAGTCCTGTGCCCTTGAACTACAACTCCACCTCACACCCAATCGCACAAACACGCACACACACACACATTTGCGGCTGTGTTTGCCGGTGCATGGTGCAAGAGGTTGTTTGCAGATGGCTGCTTATTGGACCCCAGGGTCCAAGAGGATGGCATGTATGGGGAGGAGGACACTGGTGAGCTTGTTTAGGTATGACACACACACACACACACACACGTAAAAGCCCAGTTTGGTCACATGCGGGTGGCGTTGCACGCCGTTTTTGTGCCCTTTTGTCACGACGTATCTTTTTAGAGCAGAGTGCCTGCGTGACCATTTGCTGATGGCCTCATTAGGCCTTAACACAAAGCAGCTGCTTTCACAAATGCACCAAAAATGGAAACAGCGCTACGTTTATAAAAGTCATTTTCCTCATTGGCAGAGTTTAGATGACACTTTATTCGATCACTGAGTGGATTCTGGGTTTTTTCCTCTGCGAAATGTATATCCATTCAAGGACAACTGACACTCAGGACAAGCTGCGTCTATAATTTGTCAAATGACTTTGACAAAGATTCCAGCGCATGTTGCTAGATTTCACCTTTGAAGACTCGCGCTGAATATTCAGGAAGTCTTGTTTTCCAGTTGATGCCGATGCCCTTTGTGACGTCACGGAGGGAACGCCCGTGCCCGAGAAAGCCACACACAAAGCATTTTGGGTACTTTTTTTCATCTGAAAACACCGTGTTGATGGCGAAATTACAAGGAAAACGACATCAATAACGCCATAGTGAATCGTGTGTCACAGACAATTGCGGTAACGCGCATAAAGGAGGTGTAAGTTGACACAAATTTCCAGAGGACAAGTCAGCCCATTTGCAACGGAACTTGGGCGCCATCTTGTGAATTTTCTTTCTTTTTTTTCTTTCTTTTTTCGTTTTTCTGATGTCAGTTAGGAAACGAAAAAATGGTGTCGGTTGTCCTTTAAATCGGACGATACGTTGGACAGCATACTAAAACGGAAACCTGTAGCAACATGAAATATGTGCTGACCAGTTCTCATTTCCAAATTGGATAAAAACCCATCCCTTCTGCCATACTGTGTTGCAGAAATAAAAGAAATAAAAAGACACATCCACGCGTCTCGTCTTCATTAAGACGGCAGCATCGTGGAGATGAAGACAGTCACTGTTGTGACACCCGTCACACACACACATATATATATATATATATATATATATATATATATATATATATATATATACAGTAAAGTCTCGTTATATCGATATCGGATATATCGATAGTCCCGGTTATATCGATACTATTTCTATGCACGCACGGAGAAAATTACATGCAAACAGGGTCGGATATATCGATAGTCCCGGTTATATCGATATTTTTTCGGACTCCCTTGAATATCGATATAACGAGACTTTACTGTATATATATATATATATATTTTCCAAAACACTTCCCTCCATGATTCCGTGCCGTCACGGGGTTGCTAAATTCCCTTCCCCGAGTTGTTCCTGACACTTCTCCTCCAATCCAATCCGGACCGGCAAAGGCACACAAAGAACTGCCTCCGGTTTGGCAGCGCCGCCGCCACATCCCGCTGACCCCTTTCCTTCGACCGCAGACACATACCGGGGTACCATCTCAAAACACGTGGACACTTTGGACATTCACAAAAGGCTCCAGTCCTGTGGCGACTTGTTGACCACGAGGGGCTTGATGCTTGGAATGGCGTCTCAGGGGAGGAACTCGACGGGTCGCCGGGACCCCCGCGGTGCTGCACGGCCCACATAGTGAAGTCAGAACCCCTGAAGGACTTTGTGGGTGCGGCATAGACGCTTTTAGGTGGCCTGCCATTGTTTACACGCTGCTCATGTTTATTTGAAGTTTATTCGACATTGACTCAGCCTCAGGCTCCTCTCTGTCTCTTTCTCTCTCTTTCTCTTTTTTCTCCATCACTCTCTCTTTCTCTGTCTCTCAGACTCTTTGATCTCTCTCTCTCTCAGACTGTCTCTGACTCTCTCTCTCTCTGACTCTCTCTCTGTGTCTCTCTATTTCTCCCTTTCTCTGTCTCTGACTCTCTCTGGGGCTCTCTGTCGCTCTTAGACTCTGACCTCTCTCTAAGACTCTGTCTCTGACCCTCTCTCTCTCTGACACACTTTCTCTGACTCTCTCGGACTCTCTCACTGACACTTTCTCTCTCTCTCTCTCTCTCTCTCTCTCTCTCTCTCTCTCTCTCTCTCTCTCTCTCTCTCTCTCTCTCTTTCTCTGTCTCGATGACTCTCTCTCTGACTCACTCTCCGATTTACTCTCTCGGGCTCTTGATGATTCCCACTGATTTTCTCTCAAACTCTGACTCTCTCTATGACTCTTTCTCTTTGACTCTCCCTGCGTCCCTTTCTTTGACTCTTTGAGTATCTCTCTGACTCTCTCTCACTCTCTCTGACTCTTTCGGACTCTCTGTCTGACTCTCACCCTCTGATTCTTTCTCTCTCTCTCTATTTCTTCCTTCATTGCATTTGACCTTTTCCCACTTTTCCTCTCGGGCAAACGTTTCCTCTTTGCCTCATTGCTTTGCATACGCTTCATTTGGGACACCTGCAAAGCTACGCTTGAGCCAAGACAACTGTTCTGCCTTGACTCTTTTTTTTACAATGTTTTTAAGTTCTACTGATGTTATTTTATATTTATTTAGATGTATTGTGTTTGTGTGATCCCGTAATCGTGGCAGTTATAACTTCAAATGTGGACAAAACACATTTGAGAGAAAAGGGCGCTATTCATACATCACTTTTTCACAGTCAAACACTACCCCCCCCCCACATCCCTAAAAAAAAAGCAAAAAACAGAGAATCAATATTAGATTTCATCATCACGCACCAGCTCTCATAAGTCGGGCCCGCTCCACAATGGGGAGACAAGGTCACCACAGAATAAATAGTAGGCGGCCTAGCTAATGATCCATCATTCCGGACGAGCGGCTGCACCCGAGAGCAGGCGGCCTGACAAGATCATTAATAAGAACTGCCGGGAAAGTGATCGATCAGTTCGATGAATGATCAGAGGCACAAATACTATCAAGCACCTGCATGTCCAACCCTGTCCTTTTTTTGTGGTGGGGGTTGGGAAAACGGATACGAAAGACATGCAAATGTGATGCCTCCAGTGGTGGGCCATCCGGGCCTGCGAAGCCTTCTCTGCTGGCCTAAAAATATCGGAACCACTATCTATTTGCTATCTAGCTAGCTACCTAGCTGGCTATCTATTTGCTATCTAGCTAGCTGGCTATCTATTTGCTATCCATTTTCTATCTATTAGCTATCTGTCTAGCGAGCTATGTAGCTGGCTATTTATTAGCTATATGGCTATCTAGCTAGTTAGCTAACTCTCTAGCTGGCTCTCTATTAGCTATCTGTTAGCTAGCTGGCTAGCTTTCTATCTATTTGAGTTACTTCCGGGTTGAGTGAACGCTGGCGCATGTGGCTGCCGCTTCTCACCTGCAGAAAAACCGATCCTGTGACTGTAAAGTGACCTTGAGAGTTTTGAAAGGCGCTTAGAAATGAAATGTATTCTTATTATTATTTTTAATTATATTGTGTCCATGAATTTTTCTGAAATAATTGTCTTTCAGCTTCCTTTCATTGCTTTTCCATCGTTGAGCATTTTAACCAATCATATTTCAGCCATCATTTGTTACCAGTTGCGGAAATCTACCTGTATGCCTTCACAATTAGTTCTGCAAGCCCTGGAGCATAAAAAAAATAATGTTGATCATACTGTTGCTTTAACCAATCAGAGTTCGAGTTGGCTATTCACATGATTGACTACTCAGTAGCCAATCATAGTATCACTAGTCGCTGGTGATGAGAACATAGTGGCTAGAGCTAGCACACTTTGTCGGTAGCGAGCTGCATAAGCAAATACATTTTTGTGTTGATTTAACAGTGGTTTTGTCAACCCACAATGGCTGAAGGGGGAGAAGAACTGGATTTGTTTGCAGATATGTTGTTAAAGCCATTTTCAAGAATAGATGGACATCATTAAGGTTGGTCAGCTCCGAAGCTAGCAAAAATAGCAAATAATATTGCAATTTTATGAGGTTATCATGAATCCAGATGTTCAAAATAATAATTCGAACAGTTTTAATGACAGTATTTCTTCCATTTCTTCAAGCCACGAGTGATTTCCTGGCTAACGGCATCCTCTCGTGGACTGATTTAGACCTAGCACTACTGAAGGCCTAGGGTTGACATGCACGGCCCGCCACTAGATGCCTCCATATGGATAGCGCAACAACGTGTGCGTTTTGGTGCAATTCTTTTAATTTGGCAGAATTGAAGGTAGATGGGGGTATGGGGATGGAGTGCTTTGCAGAGTCGCCTCGCCCATGTGGAACGGAGGCATTTATTATCGGCGCTCGCCACGACGCCGAGCTCCGCGGCAAGGAGTCCCTTTCGACAATAGAACCGCCCACCTCATTGTGATTGCGGCTTCTCACATCACTACCCCCCCCCCACGCCCCCTTTTCCCACCCTTATACCCAAACATATCTTACTCAGCATCTCATAGAGATTCCTAATCTTCCCACTTAGAGGGAAAATGACTTGACAAGGACTGTACTCTCCTCTCGTGTCCGCACGTATCAATATCTATCGATCTGAGCCTTTTCCTTGCCTCTCCTCCTCCATTCGTCCACATGTAGATTGCTTTTCTCAGTAGGTATCTGCGCCTACCATCTGGCTGAAGATTTTGCTGCAGTTGTCGTTTGTTGTCATGGTGCACAATGCAATGTTTGCATTGTGTTGTCTGCTCAAAGCTACGTGGACTCATCTTTCGAAGCGGCTTTCAAAAGTACACTTTTCAGTCAGCGTGTAGTCCGAAGCAGGTTTCTGATTGGCTGCCGGTGCCCAGTATGTAAATTGCCAATCGAACGTTCGTTTGGCGATTTGCATACTACATACTTCGGACTACACCCTGACTGAAAAGTGTATTGAGAGTTTTGAAAGCCGCTGCGAAAGAGGAGTCCACGTGGCTTGTGGTGTTTTGTTTGTAGCTTTTGCTTTATTGAATAAAACAAACATTTGATTTGAAAAAGTTGTTGAATATTTTGAAGAAGAGGTTGTTTGCCACCTGGGCCGAGACGTTTTGAAAGCTGTACGCCCGACGTAAAAGTTGCACGCCCTGGGCCACCGGGCAGACGCTATTTCAAACACTCTTATGACCGTATTTCCCGGTGTATAAGGCGAACCCAAAAGCCTTGATTTTCTTCTTCAAAAGATGACCCTACGTCTTAGATATACGCAGGGGCACCATAGATGTCAGAATCAGAATCATCTTTATTGCCAAGTAAGTAGAACACATAATTTGTTTCCGGTCGAACACGCTGCACTAGTATCATCATCGAAAAAATGCAAAGAGGCACTATACACTTCCATTTGGGCTACTGTTCAACTGTTGTGAAGTAATATTGAGCCACAACAGGCCTCGCAACTACTGTCAGCAGCCACTGACTACATTTCTTGCTGTAGAAGTAGTGCGGAAACCCAGCCTCTACTGCAGCGCCTTATAAAGCTGTGCTCATTTTATTTGGAAATTTTGAGATACTGGTAACATCTGACTTGCGGCCCCATTCCGTTCCGACCCAACAATCGTAAGTCAAAAGGGTCGTAAGTCGAAATCCATTCTAAATGTTGAATAGAAACTCGGAGGCTAAAATAGACTTTAGTTCGCTGAAGAAGCATCTTGGATAAGAAGCGAAAGGTTTGACACCTTCAAAGAAGTACAGATGACGGCTGAAGAAACCTTTTCATCGATCAACCACAGAGCATTCAAACTACTAAAAAATAGGCTCGGAGTCAAATGCATTTGTGGGGAAGCATTGACGTGAAGCGCTACCCCCCCCCCCCCCCACCTCCGTTGAGAGTGTCCGTTAACTAAGACCAATCCATAGATGTCAGATAAGATGCGTGTTAGACTTCAGATAAGCCTTTATGGAGCTGTTACTTACACCCAACACAGTTTTTTCCCCAGATCTTGAAACTGGTGATGTTTTTTATTACAGATTTGCTTTCAGTCTCAAAAGTTGACCGAGCATATAATACGGAAAGTACGGTCAATTGAAAGCACACCTTTATGAGTCATTTAACTAATTCATTGTCAGATGATGTGTCCACTCCAGTGCCAGGGTTTTTGTCATTGTCACCTAAATTTCAGGACCCACAGAATATTGACTTTTAGGACTACATCAACCAACATTGGACCCTCCGCACCCTGCCCACCACCTTTTCCAGCTACTCCCCTCAGGCAGGCGCTACCGATCCATGCGCACCAAATCCAGCAGACATTTAAACAGCTTCTTCCCCCAAGCCATTAACTCTTTGAACTCTTTCAACAGTAGCCAAAATGGAACTGTATAGTGCCACTTAGCAGTTTTTTTTTTTTGACAACGATACTAGTGCAGCGTGTTCAATAAAGATGATTCTGATTCTGATTCAATTCAGCGTAAGAAATCTTAGACTCTCTTCTTTCATGGGGAAAAGAAGAGTTAATTCCTGAGTTATATAGATCTGGAGTTATCTGAGCTTGGAATGGGGGCAGGTGTACAAAATCCAATGCAATACGTACATATTGGTTCATAGCTCTTTAACAACATTTGAAACGCTAGCATGGAAAAACAGGGAAATGCTGCCTCCTTGTGGAAGGGAAAAACATTGACAGCGGTCTGACCAGCGCTTTATCGGCACTCAAGCAGGAAAAATAACAAAACCCGAACAAATTCAGGAATGGTGCTCTATGTCATATTTTCAATTCCCAGAATAAATTTGTTAATGGCAGTGAATGAGTTTTAAACAAAACAGGCCAGCAGCTCAAATACTTTCACTCCCACAGTGTCGCGGCTGAAATCCCGCATCACAGCAAACTCTCAACTCCCCCTGAAACTATTATCATTATTATTTTTTTATTATATTTTTATAGTTACTCAATTCCAGAATAAACTCCCCATTGAACTATTATTATTAGTACTGATTAATACAATTATTATTAATATTATTATTTTTATTATTTTATAGTTACTCAATTCCAGATAAATTCAATTAAAATTCCTGAATAAATTAAATAAATAAATAAGTGAATGAGTTAATTTTCTTTCAATTCATTTTTGCGCCCGGCTTCATCTTGTACATCTCTTTTGCTTTTGGTGAAGAACCTATTTGATGTTGCTCAATGATGTAACACGAAAGCGACAAATTGCAAGAACATGGTCAGGCTTTTCAATTCTTATTGTCGGACCATTTCCATCAACTGTTAAAGGACAACCGACACCTCCCGACAAGTTGCGTCCAGAATTTGTCAAATGCCTTCAAATGATTTCGACTGAGCCCATTTGACAAAGATTCTAGCGCATGTCTCTAGATTTGACCTTTTAAGACTTGCGCTGAATATTCATGAAGTCTTGTTTTCCACTTGGTGACGTGATGTAATCGATTTCAACCATGTACGCTTTCCTCTTCAGAACGATTAGAATCATATTCATAACTGGATGAGTCACAAGAAAGCATCTTTTTCCGAATCTGAACTCTCAGAAACCATTGTTTTGATTTTGGAGCAAGGCAGTTTTTTTAAGGAGTATCCTGGCGTGACGTCACCAACAAGGGGGCGGGACTTTCTGAATCTGCCCACTTCCGAGCTCATTTTGTGGCAGTTTTGGGACACTTGAAGTCATTTCTCTTGGGGTTTTGGTGTGTTTGACTAAAAATATCAGCCTGCATGTTTTGGCTATTTGAGCCACCAAAAAAATGGTGTCGGTTGTCCTTAAAGCCATACTTGTTAAACCCGAAGGCCAACAAGTGTCGTTCTTCCACGAAGGTGCAACCCGACCAAAGGTTGAAATTGTACCGAGAACGGCACAATATTTTATTTTCCTGTAGTGTTTTTGGTTACAGTGTTAAAAGCATCGGCCTGTTGAAAAAAGTCAATGAGCTCGTGTGTGTGTGTGTGTGCGTGCGTGTGCGCGCGCACATTGGGCGAAATCCTTTTGATGGGTGAATGCATTTGTCTGTACGTGTCTGTGCTGTTGCCATCAGTGGCCGACCATCGATCAGAAGCCCTCAGGCCGGGGGATTGCCCGTCTCGTGGCTCCATGTGTAATTACAAAGCTGACATTTAAACAGCAGCAGCCATATTTCACTCTCGCCGCTGGACGCAGTGGTCGACGGGCGGAGTAAAAAGTTTTCAACTGAGGGGAGGGTGGAAAAAAAGAAAACGAGAAAAAAGGATCGGAAGGAGAAAAAAAAAAATCAATAGGAAATAGAATGCATTCTAATGCCTTGTTAATGGACCCGCATATTAATTATTCAAGTGCGGCCATTTTGACTGCTCATTAAAATGGCAGCCGAGAGGGGAAATGTGCAGCATTACCCTTCGGGTAGTGCTGCACACTTTGGCCTTGTTATATGACTGCGTGTCCATTACAAGAGTGGCTTGTTACAGCATTATTTCATGCACCGTTGCCGCTGTGAAAACGTGATGCCGTTGTCATCGCGCCGGATTTTTCATTAGCGTGGTTATTTGGTTTTAACTTCAGTGTTTATTTATTTATTTATTTATTGAACTTGCTCCATGTACTCGTAGGACAAAAGTTGTCGAAAAAATGTCACGGTGAGATTTTTACTCGTACTGTGGAGTTGTTCTACTCGCGCAGTTACTGCTGTGGTCCTTGTACTGCTCGACCAAAAGTGCCATTGGAGATGAAAAAAAAAAGTCTGCAATCATAATCTTCAAGACGTTCACTCGGGCGTTTCTCGTGATGTGACTTTGATGACCCTTGAGGTTGGAGGCGACATGAGTGTGCTCATTAAAAATGGAGGGGAGGTGAAGAAAGAAAGGATTCAGGGGCAAAGATTAAAAATCCTTCCTCTCCCTCCTGCTGTCGCATCTGCTGACTATTCAGACTAAGCCCCCCTTGCACCACCGCCCCCCCTCCCCCACTCCTCCTTGACTGGATTCCTAATGACACTCAAAATGGCCTCCAACTACGATGTATGAAGCATGAACGTGTAATGCAGTACGAACGTGTCACTTCCATCTCGGCGCGTACGAGAGCCTGCTGCGTTTTTATTCTGTTGCGTGCACACCTTTGCTACAACTCATCTTTTGGAAACCAACCATCTCTGTCATCCAGCTATCATTTATTGACACTTGTGTTGTTGCTCTATTTTTTTACAAGTCTCGGGGCTAGACTGGGATCATTGCATTTTCTGTGTAGCTCTTTCTCTTGTTTCTATTTATAATTGTATTTTATTTATTGTATTTTATTTATTATAGTACCTATGCTTGTCTGTGACTGTAAAGTGTCCTTGAGAGCTTTGAAAGGCGCTTACAAAATAATGTATTATTATTATTATTATTTTGATGATGATGATTATTATTATTATCATCATCATCATATTTTGTGCCGTACCCTGTGAAAATGTATGTCTGTGGGAATCAATTAAATAATACATAAATGAATAAATGTATACCTAACTAACCACTTAAATAATAGATGATTTAATTGCATGAATATATACATACAATAATAAATAAAAAGATAAATAACTATATCGACAAAGATAAATAATTACCTAAATACATAGATACATACATAGATAATATAAATAAATACATACATAAATACATTGATAAATATAAATAAATGATACAATGATAAATAAAAAACAGGTAGATAAATAATTACGTAAATAAATGCATACGTACATAATAAATAAAAATAAATAAAGAAATAAATACAGGAATACATGAATAAATACATAATGAATACATAATAAATACAAATACATAGATAAATAGATACATTTAAAAGCAAACAAATAAATAAACAGATAAATATTTACATACATAATATAAATACATAAAATAACAGGTAGATAAATAAGTACATACATTAATACATAATAAATATAAATAAATACATACACACACACACACATACATATATAAAAATAAATGGATAAATACATAGATAAATAAATAATGACACACATACATAATATAAATAAACAGGTAGATTAATAATAATAATAATACATTTCATTTAGAAGCGCCTTTCAAAATAAGTACATAAAGACATACATAATGCATACATGTACATAATAAATAAATATAAATAACAAAATTAATACACATTTAAATAAAAAAATAAATACAGTATCGTGAAACTTGAAAACATGTCGCAGCACCATTTGGCTCATTCATGACTTTGCTTGACTTATCTTTTTTTTTTTTTGTATGATGGCGAGAAGCCAAAATGGAAATGCCAATTAAATTTGGCTGAATGAGCCCCAACACTCCATTCAAACACTCCATTTCTCTGTTAGCGTCGCCCTGCTTCAACACCATGCCGGTGGCAGGGAACATCTGTCTGGAGGTCCCCCTGCCACATAGCGTTCGAGTCATCGTGGGGGGGCGGGGGGGGGGGCGGTGGGGTCACTCACCGGGAGGGCCACACGGACCGGCTCCACATACGAGGGCGTCCATGCGGAAACGTGTCCCCGGGTCCGTCCTTCTTGTCTGTCTCGTGCCATGATGATGGCAGCCGCGCGCGTGTTTTTGCCGCGACATTTTGCAGACGGCTCTTTTGGAGGTCAAAGGGCAGGGTCGCCGCGGAACAACAAGAGACTGCCTCTTGCTGTCCTCGCATCCCCCCTACCCGTGCGTGTCTTTTCCAGCGTCCCCTGCGCAAAATATCCTTTTACTTGACGACACCCCCGCAAGAAAAAACAAAACCAGAATACAAATTTGGGAATGGCGCCCCACGTCACACTTTTCAATTCATGAATACATTCAAAAATGTCCTTTTTTTCTATTTCCTTTGAACATTTTTCTGACTGTATTTCATCTTCAATTGAACGTCATCTCGTTCTAGTTCCAGTTGTCTATTTTCAAACCCATAACTGTCTCTTTCCCCTTCATAGCCATCCATCTCTCCCTCCGGCCTTCTCTGAAGGCTGAGCCGGAAGGGGTGGGGGTAATTTATCATCGGCAGAGTAGGATGTTTGTCGACCAGGTTGTGTTATTAATAGATGGACCTCGTCACTCGTGTGCGAGCTACCTGCCGAGACGCATCGCGGATGGCTATTTAGTCGCCGAATGGGACATGTTGCTTTTCTTTGTTTTCGAACTGCGCAAATGTGTGTGTTGTGAGAGTTTGTGCTGCAGTGCCTTCACCCCAGTCCGCCTCCACAGGGGCGGGGTTGCCAATTAGAGGCAACAAATATGACACACTTGACTCTCCCGCTTGAACCATGGCTGGAGATAATAGGCCTCTTCCTTCAGCACGATCGATGACATTGTGTCCCAGGGTGCAAGTCTGCCTCGGCGTAAAAGGCTCCCTCCCGAAGCCCCCAGTCACTCTTCTCTTACCTGTCAGAGAGTAAAATGCCAGCTTTCTGTTTCTTTCACGGAAATACACAAGCGCTTGCCAAAATGCCTTTCTGCCCTGTGTCCGTTTTTTTTCCAAACAATGATTGTCTACATAAAAGATCCTTTCATCCAAGTTAAAACTAGAAAAGAGAACTCAAAGGAGAATCCATCATTTGATTCCACTTACAGTCAAACCCCGGTTTCCAAACGTTTCGGTTCTCGTCGAATTCGGTCTCTCTCCCGGCAAATTGCCGTTTTGTGTTTATTATGTGTGTTAAAGTCATTATAAGTGCCTTGGACGCTGGGTCCGAGAGGACAGTCATTTTTATCCGTGCTGTATGTCATGCATATTAGCATATTTGACAAGAAAGCTGACTTTGACTTTAGACCAAAAATTTCGGTTTTTTTTTATGACTTTGTTTACAACCAAAAAATGGGTTCCGTATCAATTTGAACCGTCTGAACTCCAATGTAGCGCCCAGAAAATTCACAAGATGGCGCACAAGCTCTGTTGTAAATGGGCTGATTTGTCCTCTGGGAATTTGTGTCAACTTACACCTTCTTGATGCGCGTTAGCGCCATTGGCTGAGACACACAACGATTCACCATGCCGTTATTTATGTTGTTTTCCTTCTAATTTTGCCATCAACACGGTGTTTTCAGATGAAAAAAAGAACCCAAAATGGATTGTGTGTCGCTTTCTCGGTCAGGGGCGTTCCCTCCGTGACGTCACTTAGGGCATCGTCATCAACTCGACAACAAGACTTCATGAATATTCAGAGCAAGTCTTAAAAGGTCAAATCTAGCTCTATGCGATGGAATCTTTGTCAAATGTGCATTCATTTGAAGTCATTTGACAAATTATTTACGGATGCAACTTTTCCGGAGTGTCGGTTGTCCTTTAAATTACGTGTTGACCAGTTATCATTTCCAAATTGGATCAATGTGACTTTTTTAAATGCGATTTTTATTTATTTATTTTGTTTTTCTGATTAAAGAAGAGTCTCAAGTTTCTAACGCTGTATTGAATGTTTTATGTCGTCCTAAAAGTCAATCTTCTGGGGGTCCTGGAATTTGAGTGACAATGACAAAAACTCTGGCACCGGAGTGGACACCTTTTCTTGCAAATTTGTGGCAGTGAAAGAGTTAAGAAAGGGACAAAGAAGTCAAAATGGAAAAGAAAGGCGGCCGTGAAACATCATCGGTTTCATCCAGGAGTGTTTGGTCGGGAAGCGGCACAAAGAGAGAGATTATCTTTTTGGAGTCGATGCTATTGTGTGTGGGGGTGTAATAGGGGAGAGGGCTGGTTGCAGCCCAGAGGAGGCGGCTTTGCTTTTCAGACTACACTTGACAGTTGTATGCGTGCGTGAGGCTAATTTGCCTCCATCAGCTGTCACAATCGGAGATGTCAGGGCTATTTTGGCTCTTGGTCTTTCTCTCTCTCCCCCCCTCTCTCTTTTTGCCGGCAAGGTCACGTTGTCAGCCCACATATGCTCGTCTGTGGCATAAAGGGGGAGGGGCTGGGACAGAGGGAAGCTCAGGATTGGAGGGGAGGCTCCGTCTTTTTCCTGTCGCCATCGACACTTGTCTTCTTGTTTCCGTGCGGTCGCTTTTAACCTCATCAAGTGTCGACAAACTACTTTTCGGCGGACGAACCAAACCACACGGTGCCACGGTGGCTGGCGGACTAGTTTTTGTCACCCCTTTCTTTGACATGGTTTGTTATCGAGTGTAGTACCTTTGCTCTCCTTCCATACAATAACTCCCTCCCACCCTCCTCCTCCCACTCCATTCCATCAAGCCATCGACTATCATCACAAAGGTAAATAAAATGACAATTATACAGTAGTTGCTTGTTCTGTAGCCACAAAGGGACATGTCTTCTTGTGCCGGTACCAAGCCCGGATAAATACAGAGGGTTGTGTCAGGAAGGGCATCCGACGTAAAAGCTTGGCCAAAACAAACATGCAAATCACACCTCTAAAGATGGAGGACACTGATTTGCTGTGGCGACCCCTTGAAGGGAAAAGCTTTCTTTTTACAATACAATAGCGGATTTATTATAGATAAAATAAGGTATATCTTGTGTAGTTTTAATGCTTATTTAGTAGAAAATGATGTTTTATGGGGACCTGGGAATGAATTATTCTCATTTCAAAGGTTTCTTATCGGAAATAAATGTTCGGAAGACGAACTTTTTGCCACACACACACTTTCTGGGAATCAATTAAGTTTATGAGCTGAGGTATTTAGTTTAGTGCATACGAATGACTATTTCCCAAGCATAAACTAGAACTTTGTCCGTATGGACAAGAGGGTACACAAAACAAGTGCACCTTCACTAGTTTACTTCTCACTGACATAATCAGAATCAAAAAGCCTTGAATCATCGCACAGTGAGGACTTTTTATTTTTAATATATTATGTATTTTATATTATATTATAATTTACTATATATCCAGGAAACATCCGAATTACGACCGGCTCAACTTCGGACCACCCGTACTTACGACCACGAACTCCAGGCCCTATTTTTAACATTTTAAGAGGGGGAGTTTGTGAGTCATTTAGCCTCTGAGTCTCTATTCAACATTTTAAATGGAGTTCGATTTACGACCGTTTGACTTACGACCGTTTTATCGGAACGGAACCCGGTCGTAACTCGGATGTTTCCTGTATATATTTATATGTATCTTCTTCTTCTTTTCCTTTCGGCCTATCCTTTCAAGGGGTCGCCACAGCGAATCATTTACCTCCATCTTCAGAGGTATAGTATATTATAATATACAGTGAGACCTCAACTTACGAACTTAATTGGTTCCCAGACAGAGTGTGTAAGACGAAAAGTGTGTATCTAAAAAAAAAATTCCCATAGGAAACCATTAAACCATTAAACCATAAAATATACTATTCAACTAAATAAGCCTTGAAACTACACACAACATACCTTATTATATGTATAATAAATGTGCTATTGTATTGTAATGAAAGAAATACACTGCATTGTATCATAAAGTCACTTTATTTACATTTGTGATGGTCATTTATGGCTTGATGGAATGGCGTTGGAGGTCGAAGGTCAAAGGGAATTGCTGTTTGGAAAGAGAGGCGCATTACATAACTGTAATTAAAGAAATAAACTGTGCTGTAAAATAAAGTTTTATTTACCTTTTTGATGGTCGTTGATGGCTTATGGAAGGAGTGTCACCTTCCATAAGGACTGTTGTTAACTTAACCTCTGGTGCTGTTCGGTCGTGTGCTTCTGCCGAAGATCACTCCGCCAGCCGTGGTGGGTGTGTATTATGAAAATAGTGCTTGTTATAAGGTTTAATTTTCATAAATTTGACGTTTGTAAGACAAAAAGTGTGTAAATTGAGGTCTCACTGTAATATAAAATACATAATATATTAAAAAAAATGTCCTCACTGTGCGATGATTAAAGGCTTTTTTATTCTGATTATGTCAGTGAGAAGTAAACCAGTGTATATATGTTTTTCAATTGCAATTGTCTTATACTACACCACTGAAACGTATGGTTTGACCCACAAAAAAAAACAACAAAAAACAAACAAGTCGAGCCAATATCTTCTGGATCGTCACACACACACACACACACACACACACACACACACACACACACACACACACACACACACACACACACACGCACTCGGCACTACTGGCACCTTTGTGCTTCTCTTTTGTATTTCTCATTCTAGGATTTGTCAAGATAAAATATGAAATATGAAAAAAAAAGTAAACTTCTTGAATGGCCGACTGATATTAAATACATGTTTCTGTTGCGTAGCTTTGTGTGTTTGTGTGTATATGTGTAGCTTTACAACCTCCCCTTTGTTGTCTTCCCCAGATCGAAATGTGCTTTCTTGAGTCTTGTGCCCCATCTGTTCTTTTTAGTTCCTATCCTCTCCCCTTGTCTTTTTTTTGATATAGTAAATGGTGAAACACTGCCCCCTAATGTTGGTCATCATTTCTGCTACTAATAGTTAATTTTTTTTCAAATGTCAAAGTCAGAATCATTGTCAAATATGCTAATATGCATTACATACAGCACAGATGAAATTACTGTCCTCTCGGACCCAGCATGCAAGGCAAACAACCATTTTGGGCAACAATTCTTCTTTTCCTTTGGGCTTTTCCCTTCAAGGGGTCGCCACAGCAAATCAGTGTCCTCTATCTTTTGAGGTTTGATCCGCATGTTTGTTTTGGCCAAGCTTTTACGTCGGATGCCCTTCCTGACACAACCCTCTGTATTTATCCGGGCTTGGGACCGGCACAAGAAGACTTATGTCCCTTTGTGGCTACAGAACAAGCAACTCGCTCAGTAAAAGGCTCCCAAACACAAAATGGTCATCGGAACAGCAACATTCAAAAAAGCAAAAATGCTACTCACCATTTGATGTCAATGATCTTACCGTGAAATGGGCATCTCTTTCCCTACATTACATCACAAACTGAACTTCAAAGTCCTTTAAGATGCTTTATCTTCCAGCTACAGTATATATATATATATATATATATATATATATATATATATATATATACACACACACAACACACGTATATGATCATCTCTTTCCCTCTATTACAAAGCACACAAAAGCTAAAAACTGCTAAATTAACTCAACAAAAGTAGCACAATTCTTAATCCGGTACTAAATTAATTTTAGGAGGGAAAGGAGAAAGCTATTGTTTCAAGAACAAAGATAATGAAATGAATTCAAAGTCAATATTCAAATGTGAATCTATAAAGCAAATAATAATATTGTTGTGTGTTGCGGTGCAGATTGTTTTTGTTTAAATACTGCTGGGATGTGCTTGAAAAGTCGAATACTGGATGAGTCGATGACATATTTTTTTTTATGCGTGTTAATTTGTGGCATTTTGAAGAACATAATTAGCATTTCATTCAATATCGTTTACAAAATTATATAAATACAGGTAACATCCGAGTTATGACTGGCGCGATTTATGACCACCCGTACTTACGAACACGACGGCCAGACCCTTTTTTTAAAAATTATTATATGCATGGCACCACAACGCACAAGTAGCCGGCAACACGTACTCCAATTTTGGCCAGCCAGCATATCACACACTCACACAGCAATCTCCTACGTGACGACACTCAATAGAGTATTTATACGTACAGTGCAGATATCATCTCGGCAACATCTCCTGTAGTACTGTTCACTGCTTTTTTTCCTTCGGCGTCCGCCCGAGTCCGAGCGTGTGTCTTGGGCGACCTCTTCTGGTCGTTAGCAGGAAAAGCAGGGTAAGTATAACATGTATAAATGAACTGTACAGTACACAGTTGTGTATACAATACATTACAGGTACAGTTATACAGTAATAAAAAATCCATAATATAAAATGATAAAAACTACACTAAAAGGTAAGTATAACACATATAAATGAACTGTACAGTACCCAGTTCTTTATACATCACAGGTACAGTTAAACAGTAATACAAATCGATGATATGAAATATAAAATGATAAAAATTACACTAAAAGGTAAGTATAACATTTATAAATTAACTCTACAGTAAACACATTTTTATACCTTACAGGTACAGTTATACAGTAATAAAACTCGATAATATGAAATATAAAATGATAAAAACGACACTATAAGGTATAAAATGTATAAATGAACTACAAACAGTTTGGTATATAATAGTATTCACTTGAAAACGTTGCTTAAACACAACAGACTGACATCGTATACTATCCTGTCGTTTAAATGTCACGTCTGCCATTTTGAATGGATTTCGACGTACGACTGTTTGACTTACAACCGTTTTGTCTGAACGGAACCCGGTCGTAACACGGATGTTACCTGGATATAGATATAAAACGTATCCTCTTTGTTTTGCTTATCATCGGTAGAACTCCATATGGATGACATTTAGATGTATTTATTTTTTATGGGTGGGCGGGGTTATGAGAATCTGAGAAGCGCTCCTGAGTGCAGCACCAAAATACCCGCTCTGAGTCCCTTAATATCCATCAAGTGTCATTCTTAAGATCCAGTAACTCAGCTGTCTTTTCTATGTGAATGTGAGTCAGTGCAGGAATGGGAAGAAGGCACATCTGCACATTCTCGTTGATTTACAGGCACTGACAGGAAATGTTACAATGAGTTTTGTTCGACAAGGCCCACAACCGCAGTCGATAGCTTTCCTCGTAAAGCCCAATAATAATAATAGTAATAATAATCTTCTTTTCCTTTCGGCTTTTCCCTTCAAGGGGTCGCCACAGTGAATCAGTAACCTCCATCTTCAGATCCCTTTGTGGCTACAGAACAAGCAACTCGCTCAGTAAAAGGCTCCCAAACACAAAATGGTCATCAGCACAGCAACAATCAATAATAATAATAATAATAATAATAATAATAATAATAATAATAATAATAATCAACATCATCAACATAATGATAATAATCAAAATAATAATAATAATAATAATAATACATGTAATTTCTAAGCGCCTTTCAAAACTCTCAAGGACACTTTACAGCAGTGGTCGGGAACCTATGGTTCTTTTGATGATTGCATCTGGCTCGCCGATAAAACTAAATACATATTCTTGTTTATTCGCTGTTCATTTCCTCTTGGGGCCGCAGTTGGCGGAAAGCGCAATTTTGATTGGATGATACTGGCCGTCATGTTGAAACAGGTAGACGCCCCTTTAAATGAGCCCACGAGTACACTTTAGCTTGAATGGACGGAAGGATTCGCCTTTGAGGAGAGAAAATGTTCTGATTCTAATTTGCAATGAAACAATACCATCGATGAAACAGTCGAATGTCAGTGACATGTTAACAAGCCCCGTGCGAACGTTAGCATCAGTATACTCTGCGAGAGACAGCAAAAAGCAAGCGTGCAAGCTAATGAGCCGTGCTAGCTAGCACTAACCTTGCCTATGGCCACTTGACTTTCATTCCGATCGTTTGCCTGGATTTTTACCAATCACGAGGAACGGAAAACCATTCATGTTATTAACGGTGAGTACTATCACAAAGTTATTTTAAATAATACATCCTGACATTTTGTTGAAGTGGCCGTGTGACAGGTTGTAAATTATCGTATTTCCAATTTTGGTTACATTCGCGTAGTTCTATTGGTTTACAAATGATATATATCGAAAATGTTTATTTAAACATGGAACGCCTGCTTCGGTTAGTGTTTCGTGTCGGACCGATTTAGATCGTTGGACCGGAAATTGTTGTGCACATACGTTTGCATTAGATCGGGGCATTCGAAGTAAACCACTGTTGAGTCAAGACGTATCACATTGCTTGTCTTGTGGTTTTTTTCTGGATCCCACAACACCGTATCTCCCTTACTATAGTGGAGAGCGCAACATTTTGGAGGCACCGCTGGGATATTTGCGTTCGAGTGTTGTCTACTCGCCGTGGGTAGAAGCTCGCGCCGAATATCCCCAATCAACCCAGTCGGAGTGGCGTCGCCGTTTACTGGTTTGTTTCTACATGTGCTCTAGTTGCATCTCTGTGCGTACAGCCACCACTAGAGGGCACTGGAAGACTTTGAAGTGAATCCGGCCAGCTGAACTGCGTCTACCCTCTCGAAAATGGCGTTGGAGGAATTACAGTTGGACATCAAAGGCAAGTTATTTGGACTGAATTTTCGACAGTTGTCAGAGTTATGTGCTGAAATCCAAATATCTGGACTGGAAAGAGAGCAACTTACAGGAAAGACTCGAGGCCAACTAATTAATATTGTGTCAACCTACATTGAAAGAGCTGAATTAGAGCTAGAAGATGGAGGAATGTCAGATTTGCTACGTGTAAAGGACTTGATTGAAAGTATAAAAGATTTTGAACTAGGAATAGCCAACCCAAGTGAAAAATGTCGGGATGCAGTGCGAAAGAGAAGCATAGTGCCCCCAGACACTGCCCCCTGGCGCAAAGATTTCAAAATATCTGGACAAATAGGGGAACTCGGACAAAAAGATAAACTCACATTTCCTAATTTGGTCAGACAGATAGAAAGTGGGCTCAGTAAAGGCTACCAGGGGGATGAGATCATCGATGCAGTGGTTCGTGCCATAACACCAGGTCTGCAGTTGAGAAGCTACCTCGAAGGGAAAGAAAATCTTACCCTAACTTCTTTACGAAGGATTCTCCGATCTCACTATCAAGAGAGAGGAGCCACTGAGTTGTACAAGCAGCTCTCATCGGAAGTGCAGACTAATAAAGAGTCCCCACAGAAATTTCTACTGCGTGCAATGGATCTTCGTCAAAGGATTCTTTTTGCATCTCAAGAAGCCGAATCAGGGGTGAAGTATGATCCCACGTTGGTCCAGAGTTTATTCCTGCACACAGTTCTGACGGGGTTACAGAGTGACAATGTAAAGAGTGACATGCAACCTTTCCTCCTGCTAACCACCACATCAGATGAAGTACTGTTAGAAAAATTAAACATGGCATGTGCAAATGAAAAAGAGCGACAGGAAAAAAAGAAAAATGCTGCTGCACGGGTGACGCTGAACACTGTCCAGTTAGATGACACACCAGTCCCGATTGGGAAGAAGACAGTCTTAAAGCAGAATACTGTTACTGTGCCGAATGAACTCCTTTCAGAGATCAAAGAGATGAGGTCAGAGATGATGCTGTTAAAAGAGCTGCGTGCAGAAGTGTCCCAGATCAAAGAGACTATTCAGAAACCACCAGCGGAGGACCTGAACGCCTGCCTGACCACTACCCTGAACAGGTCGCCTTCATTCCACCTTCACAATATCAGGTAGATCCACCAGCCAGGCACTACTACACCCAGCACTCCCCATCAGCTCTTCAGCAGTACCACCCAGCATCAGGCCCCAGGCCGATGAGGGGGGCAGCACAGTTCCAGCAGCGGTTCGCCCCTCAGCAGTACTACATGCCCCGTCGCCCTCAGCCCAGGTGTTATTCTTGTATTCAGACAGGTGAAGAATATTGTCAGCACTGTTTTAAATGTGGAAGTAGTGAACATTTCAGAGCAGGCTGCAAAACACAGAACTCAGCTAGGAACCACGCTTTAAACTAGAAAGGGTTACCCCAGTGGGACATGGTGTGACCACAGAGACAGATAGGTCCCAGTATTACAGTGGTGCTATGAAAATGGAATGTAAGCCCCACACATGTGGCCCCGTTCAGAAGAGACGTAAGCAGTCATTTGTCGAGCGTACAGATAAGAAACAGTGTGGCAAATTACCTTCGGTCAGGGAGTTAGTGGGAAAGAAATGTCTTATTCTGTGCTTTTTGGGTAACAAAAGGGTTGAAGCACTCTGGGACTCGGGGTCCCAGGTGTGTGCTGTAGATGAGTTATGGAAACAAACAAACTTACCTGACGTGTCATTGAAAAATGTGAATGAACTTATTGACCCTGATAACACTCTCAATATTGTGGCAGCTAATGGAACGGATATGCCTTATGTAGGATGGCTTGAGATACCATTTAAACTTGGTGCTAATGATCCAGGGCTACTTGTACCAGTATTAGTACTAAAAGGTGACCAGCAACAGTGTCCTATCATAGGGTTTCATGTCATTGACACATCTTGACAAATGTAAGGGTGGTTATGAATACGTGCTTGTGCTAGTAGACCATTTTACACGTTTCGCTCAAGTTTATGCTACAACGTCCAAATCTGGCAAAACAGCGGCAAACAAAATCTTTAATGACTATGCTTTAAAGTTTGGGTTCCCCCTTCGAATTCACCATGTTCAGGGTGGTGAATTTGAAAATCAACTTTTTGCTCAACTGAAGGAATATTGTGGGGTTGCGGGTTCAAGGACAACCCCCTACCATCCACAGGGAAATGGACAGGTTGAACGATTTAATCGAACACTGATCCAGATGTTAAAGACACTGACAGAGAAACAAAAGAGTAACTGGAAAGACTCACTAAACAAACTCGTTTATGCTTACAACTGTACCAAAAGTGAGGTGACAGGGTTTTCACCTTTTTACTTACTTTATGGACGTTCACCACGTTTGCCAGTTGATATGTTGTTTAGTTTGAATCCAGATTCTAACCAGGGTGAAACCAACCAGAAGGACTATGTGAAGAAGTGGAAACAGGGCATGGAGGAAGCGTATGCGATCACGCAAGAAAATAACAACAAAGCTGCTGCCAGGAGTAAGAGACTATATGACAGTAAACTAAAGTATTCTACCCTGTTGCCCGGTGATCGTGTTCTGGTTCGAAACTTAACCCCACGTGGAGGTTCAGGCAAACTGAGAAACCACTGGGAGGATGTTGTTCATACAGTGGTTCGTCAAGTCAGCCAAGACATTCCAGTTTATGAGCTGAAACCTGAGAGGGGGAAGGGCAGATCTAGGATACTCCACCGCAATCTCTTGCTGCCATGTGATCATTTGCCATTAGAGACTTCACTACAGTCCCAGTCCAAGGAAAAGTCCACTCGGCAACGACCGAACAAGATGCCGGAAATGGATCCGGAAGAGGATGATGAGGAGGATGAGTATTATCCAGTGTTGCATCGCCAGAGCACCCGACCAGACTCACCAGAACCGCGGGACGTGAGCTTTGTGGAGACAACCCACCATGATGACAATCAACTGGGGAATGAACTGCCGGGGACGGAGCCGGGAGCTGCGGAAGTTGACCAATCTCAGGAGGGCAACATTGGTCCGGAAAATGATCCACCTGTGACAGTGTGTCCCCCTTTTCCCCAGCCACCCCCCAGTAATCCTGATATTGGGGGAAATCAACGGCCACGATGAGAACACAGGAGACCCAAGGTATTCACGTATGATCGCCTTGGTTCGCCATCTTGCTACAATGTAGGGACAGTACCATATCATGGTGAACAGACAATGCCTTGGATGTATGGCGCACACCCCTATTATGCCACGAAATACTACAGAAATGGTTAATCGACACTTCGGTTTAATAGAACAGTGAGATGGAAACAAGAAGACCCCGATGAGCCATGTATAAGTAAAACGGAATGTATGAAAAGAGTTCCAGTCTGTGAATTGTTGATTGTTATAATGTAAACAGAATGTATGAAAAGAGTTCCAGTCTGTAAACTGTTCATTATTATAGTTCATATTTGGATGCAGTTCATAATACCGTGCGTCATTGTTTTGGGCACGTCGTCCAGCGTAGTTATGTATTTACTAGTACATATGTTGGGGACAACATCTATTTTGAGGGGGAGTATGTGACAGGTTGTAAATTATCGTATTTCCTATTTTGGTTACATTCGCGTAGTTCTATTGGTTTACAAATGATATATATCGAAAATGTTTATTTAAACATGGAACGCCTGCTTCGGTTAGTGTTTCGTGTCAGACCGATTTAGATCGTTGGACCGGAAATTGTTGTGCACATACGTTTGCATTAGATCGGGGCATTCGAAGTAAACCACTGTTGAGTCAAGACGTATCACATTGCTTGTCTTGTGGTTTTTTTCTGGATCCCACAACACCGTATCTCCCTTACTATAGTGGAGAGCGCAACAGCCGCCGTGCGTGCGTGTTTGTGTGTACGTGTGTGTGTCCGTGCGTGTGTGTGAGTGTGTGTGTGTGTGCGTGTGCTCGCGTGTGTGTGTCTCACTGAAAAACAATTCTAAAAAAAATTACTTTTATGGCTCTCCTAGTCAAAAAGGTTCTCGACCCCTGCTTTACAGTCACATGATTTTTTTTGTGCGGGTGAGCAGCAGCAGCCATTAGTGCTAGCGTTCACTCTACCCGGAAGTAACACAGCAGCAAAGTTATTAAGGGAAGAGGAAAGGAAAGAAAGAATAGAAAAACAAAATACAGGAGCTGCTGGAAAGGCGGCCACTGTCGCAACGCCATCTTGTCAAAAATGACAATACAAAGACAGTCATTCGATCTTAAGCACCATCTTTGTTGCATGAAGCAGTACTATGTAAAAGAGGAGAGGACCAAAGCGTCCTTTTCACCAGTGGATATGACTTGTTTCATCAGGCGATGAGAAGCAAGAGCGCAATCTTCCAATGTGATTGAGTCGAGTCTTTTTGTTATTTATTATTTTGTTGTTGTTTTATTTCCACCTCATACCGCCATCTTGGTTGGGAAACACACATGAAGAAAAATACAATTTTTACTGAACTGGTTAAAACGCCTCTTTAGACTCAATTTTAATTTGGCAATCAACTTGACGACAGATGCGTTGTTTTACCAGGAATGTGCAAAGTCACAACCAAAAGTGGGCAGCAGAGGATCATTTTTGCATCTCCCCGGAGAGGAAGACCTGCCGGTAGCATCCGCTCTCAGACGTGAGCGTCAAATTTGGCTTGGTCCACCTTGAAGAAAAGTTACAGGTTAGTCCATCAACGACTATCACAAAGGTAGATAAAACCACTTTATTTTCCAAAACCGTTTATTTGTTTAATTACAATACAATAGCACATTTATTATACATAAAACAAGGTATATTGTGTGTTTTTAGGCTTATTTAGTAGCCTATTTTCAAGGCTCACCTCAAAACCCACTCAATGTATAGTTCTATCTGCTATTTTACTATGTATCATTTTACTTATGGTTTTATTGTTATGTGCTTTGTTTTATTGCTTTTATTGTAAAGTGTCCTTGGGTGTTTTGAAAGGCGCTTGAAATAAAATGTATTATTATTATTAGAAAAGGCTTATGTAGTAGAAAACTGGATTTATGCGGACCTGGGAACGGATGACTCATTTTTAATGGTTTCTTATGGCAAATAAGTGTTAGGCAGACAAACCTTTCGCCTTACACACACTTTCTTGGATCCAATTAAGTTTGTAAACTGAGGTATCACTGTATTTTGTGTAGTTTTAAGGTTTATTTAGTAGAAAATTATGTTTTATGGGGAACTGGGAACGGACTATTCTCATTTTTAATGGTTTCTTATGGCAAATAAGTGTTTGGCGGACGAACCTTTCCCCTTACACACACTTTCTTGGAACCAATTAAGTTTGTAAACTGAGGTATCACTATTTTGTGTAGTTTCAAGGCTTATTTAGTCGAAAATGATGTTTTATGGGTTCCTGGGAACGGATTATTCTCATTTTTAATGGTTTCTTATGGCAAATAAGTGTTAGGCAGACAAACCTTTCGCCTTACACACACTTTCTTGGATCCAATTAAGTTTGTAAACTGAGGTATCACTGTATTTTGTGTAGTTTTAAGGTTTATTTAGTAGAAAATTATGTTTTATGGGGAACTGGGAACGGACTATTCTCATTTTTAATGGTTTCTTATGGCAAATAAGTGTTTGGTGGACGAACCTTTCCCCTTACACACACTTTCTTGGAACCAATTAAGTTTGTAAACTGAGGTATCACTATTTTGTGTAGTTTCAAGGCTTATTTAGTCGAAAATGATGTTTTATGGGTTCCTGGGAACGGATTATTCTCATTTTTAATGGTTTCTTATGGCAAATAAGTGTTCGGCAGATGAACTTTTCGCCTTCCACACACTTTCTGGGAAAGTATCACTCAAGAAATGAGGAAATAACCCTTCTTGGCCGTCAACACTCTCATTTCGTGCTCCCACTTTTGTTTTGTGGCGTCCAAAACGAGTTGAACGGCTGAGTCGCTTGTGTCGACTGCGCACCAACAGCTGCCCCCTGCTTCTCTCTTCATCTTGCCTGCAAGCTGCCAAGACTGTGAGTGACGGCACATGTGCTTCAAGGGGGGGGGGGGGGGTTCCACATCGGGGCCACTGCTGAAATTGTAACCCCTTCGTCCGCGACATAAGACATAACCCCACCCTATGGACAGGGAGGAGCTCTAAAGTCAGAGTCGGAGAAATAGAGGCAAGTTTGAGAGCTGGCGGCGTGTTTGCGCTTGACGCGGTTAAAGTGTTGTCGGAGGAAGTCTGTTTGAACGGCGAGGAGTCAGATGGAGAGAATGGCCAGGAGGACGTTGATGGCGTGCTTGCTAGCCGCGGTGGCCATTTGTCAGGTAAAATACGTCTTCTTCGTTCGATTCAAATACTCTTTGTTTTTTCCATTTTAATAATAATGATGATAATAATAATAATAATAATAATAATACATTTTTTAAAGCGCCTTTCAAAACAGGTCACTTTACAGTCACAGGGTAAATTTTTCTGTGGGTGAGCAGCGGCAGCCACACGCGCCAGCGTTCACTCAACCTGGAAGTAACTCAAATAGATAGAAAGCTATCTCGCTAACTAATAGATAGCTAATAGCTAGCTAGCTAGATAGCAAAGAGATAGCTAGGTAGATAGCTAATAGATAGCAACACGAGCCAGCGTTGACTCAATCCGGAATAACTCAAATTGATAGAAAATTAGCTAGCTGATAGATAACTAATAGATAGATAGCTAATAGATAGCAAATAGCTAGCTAGGTAGATAGCTAATAGATAGCAACACAAGCCAGCGTTGACTCAACCCGGAATAACTCAAATTGATAGAAAATTAGCTAGCTGATAGATAACTAATAGATAGATAGCTAATAGATAGCAAATAGCTAGCTAGGTAGATAGCTAATAGATAGCAACACAAGCCAGCGTTGACTCAACCCGGAATAACTCAAATAGATAGAAAACTTTCATCACTTTGCTGCTGTGAAATGTAAATATCTTCAGTGCGAGACGAATAAAGGCAAACCCAATCCAAAATTAGCTAGCTAATAGATAACTAATAGATAGCTTGATAGCAAATAGCTGGTTAGCTAGGTAAATAGCGAATAGATAGTAGCACGAGCCAGCGTTCGAGATAGAAAGTTAGCTAGCTAATAGATAACTAATAGATAGCTAGCTAGATAGCTAAATAATATCTCTATTTTTATCCTTGTTTGTAGTTCTACGGTAGTGTCGTCGGTGATTCATGATGCAAGTGAAATCACATTAAAGAATTAAAGGACAACCGACGCCTACGGACAAGTTGTGTCCATAATTTGTAAAATCACTTCAAATTACTTCTGAGATTCCACCGCATGTAGCTAGATTTTACCTTTTAAGACTCGCACTGAATATTCAGGAAGTCTTTTTTTTTTTTTTTTTTTTTTTGACTTTATGACGATCCCCACGTGACGTCACATTTGGAACGCCCCTGACCGAGAAAGCAACACACAATGCATTTTGGGTACGTTGTTTGGTCTTAAAACTTCTTGTTGATCCGTGTTGATGGCGAAATCAGAAGGAAAAAACATAAATAACACGATGGTAAATCGTTGTGTGTTGCACCAAGACTACTATTTGATACTAGTTGACACAAATTCCCAGGAGACAAATCAGCCCATTTTCAACGGAGCGCCATCTTGTGCATTTTCTGGGTGCTACGTTGGAGTCCTGATGCCTAAAAATGACCCGGAAAGACTTCTTGAATCGATAGCAAACATGTATGCTTTCCTCTTCAGAACTATTTGAATCATATTCTAACTGGATGAGTAACAAGAAAGCATCTTCTCTGAATTTGAAGCCATTGTTTTGATTCTGGAGCAAGGCAAGACGTCTTGGCGTGATGTCACGAACAAGGAGGCGGGAATTTCTGAATCGGCCCAGTTCCGAGCTTATTTTGTGGCATTTTGGGACACTTGGAGTCATTTTATTGGTGTTTTGCATTTGACTCAAAATATCAGCCTGCGTGTTTTGGCTATTTTAGATGCTATCAAACGTTTTTCTGATGTCAGTTAAGTCGTCATTAACTCGAAAACAAGACTTCATGAATATTCAGCACGAGTCTTAAAAGGTAAAATACAGCTAAATGCGGTGTAATATTTGTCAAATGCACTTAGTAGAAGACATTTGAAGTGATTTGACAAATTATGGCCGCAACTTGTCGGGAGGTGTCAGTTGTCCTTTAAACTCGGCAAAATCAAACGGTCTCTGGTATTTTATGATTGTTAGTCGATCGCTTTCAGTTGCGCTGCGACACGCACTCACTCCATTTTCCCGAGGCCGGCTGTTTTTTAGCGTGCGGGTGTGGAGAGCGGCTGGTGGATGTTTGGGGAGCAACGGGCCGCGGTCGCAGCTGTTCCCAGATGCATACGCGATGCCATTTGCCTGGCTAGGTAATCCCCTTGTGGAAAGAAGAGCGGATCGCTTCTGGACCATGAAATCGGGTACAAATCATACGTGCGTTTAGCGGCGGCCAGCTGGCACGGAGGTCTCACTCATCGGAAACAATCAGTCAAAGACTTTACTCCCTGTTGGGGGAGGGGGGTGAGCATTCCAAACATACAAATAAAATGCTGTTGAATTGTGAGGTCGTTTTGGAAATAACCGCAAGGTAGACGTGTCGAAAAGTGCAAGTTGTCGTTTTCCATCGTGGAAACAAGTTATGCTGACCAATTTATGTGACTTTGCATATGAAATTATGTTTTATGAGGGACCTGGGAACAGATTATTCTCATTTTAATGGTTTCCTATGGGAAATTAATGTTTGGAATACACACTTTTCACCTTACGCACACTTTCTGGGAACAAATTAAGTTCGTAAGCCCAGGTATCACCGTATTAAAAATTGCATTTTTTGTGCAGCTCTCTCTCTTGTTTCTATTTATAATTGTATTTTATTTCTTGTATTCTCTTTGTGATTGTATTTTATTTATTAGAGTACCTATGCATGTCTGTCACTGTAAAGTGTCCCTGACAGCTTTGAAAAGGCGCTTCAAATGTAATGTATTATTATTATTTATGTAGTCCTAAAATGCAATATTCTGTGGGTCCTGGAATTCAAGTGACAATGACGAAACCCCTGGCACTGGAGCGGACATATTTTTGCATATCTGGCAGTGAATGAGTTAATCACCCCCTTAGGAGGGGGATTGTGATTGCAGCTGGTATATCGTCCTCAAACAAGTGATCACGACTTTAGGCCGAGGGTCAAAGGCTATCAAAAGTACCTGTGAAAAGCTTCTAAAACAGTTTGCGTGTGCGCGTGTGTGATTTCATCACTCAGCCCGTCGCAGGCGTCAACCAAACGTCTAATTGGTAACGTGACCCTGTGGTGCGACTGCATCCGCGTCTGGTAAAAACATTGGGGGAGGTGGCGGAGGCTGGACGGTATCCAAAATGGCCGTCAACAAACGCTGGTTCCTCTCGGACAAGACAAGTATGGATGAGGCAAGAAAGCAGAGTGAAAGAGCAGACCACTTTTTCATCTGGTGCAGGGCAGAATCACAATCATCTTTATTGGCCAAGTACAGTGATACCTCGGCTTACGAACGCTGTAGCTAACAAACTTTTCGCCTTATGAACGTTAAATTTGCGAGAATATAACACGACACAGGAAAGGCACATGACAAAGCTTGAAACAAACAAAAAAAAAACAAAAGTGAAAAAAATGAAAATGAAAGGTGAGAAAATGGATAGAAAACAGTGAAATTTGGACTTGTTTCAACTTTATTGATAGTTCAAAAACCAACGATGCCAATGAAAGACCAATTCTTAATAATAATAATATAATTGATTTCTAAATGCCTTTCAAAACTCTCGAGGTCACTTTACAGTCACAGGATCAGTTTTTCTGTGGGTGAGCAGCGGCAGCCACACGTGCCAGCGTTCACTTTTTGTACTTATTCTTGTCCGTGACTGTAAAGTGTCCTTGAGAGCTTTGAAAGGCGCTTAAAATGTATATTATTATTATTATTATTAGTATTATTATAAGTCAATGAATAGCGAATAGATAGATAGCTAGTGAGCCAGCCAGATAGCTAATAGAGAGCAAATAGAATGCCAGCTGGGTAGCAAGCTAGATTGCCAGCTTGGTAGCGAGCTAGATAGCCAGCTGGGTAGCTAGCCAGATAGCCAACTGGGTAGTAATAATAATAATAATAATAATAATAATAATAATAATAATACAGTGGGACCTTGGCTTACGAACTTAATTGGTTCCCAGACAGTGTGTGTAAGGCGAAAAGTGTTTATCCTGAAAATTAATTTCCCATAGGAAACCATTAAAATGAGAATAATCCGTTCCCATGTCCCCATAAAACATAATTTTCTACTTTATAATTTTGTAAGCCTTAAAACTACACAAAGTATACCTTATTTTATGCATAATAAATGTGCTATAGTATTATGATTAAAGAAATAAACTGTACTATACAATAAAGTCATTTTCAGAATCAGAAAACCTTTATTCATCCCACAATGGGGACATTTGCAGTCCACAGCAGCAATTGAAAGGGGATGCGGTGGGGGGGGGGGGGGTTGAAAGGATAGAAAACAAAATATTCTAAGCATAACAAAATAAAAATGTCAACTGTATACTGTGCAAATGTAAATGTGCAAAACCGTTTCATAAAAAAAACTACATAGTGCAAGTATCAAGAAATGCATATTGATATATTGCATTAACCCATATTTACAAGTGTCCAGTTTTTTCCCCACATGTGATCATTGAGAATTGCAACGCCTGACAGCAGTCGGTAGGAACAAGCGGCGGTACCTCTCCTTCTTGCAGCGCGGGTGTAAGTCTCTGGCTGAAGGAGCTACCCAGTGCTGTCAGGGTGGGCAGGAGGAGGTTGGAGGGGCTGTCCATCATAGCTTTTAGTTTAGCGAGCGTCCGTCTGTTGCCCATTTCCTCCAGAAAGTCAAGCGCCAGTCTTTTCCTGTCCCGGGTGGTGATGCTGCCTGACCAGCAGACAATTCCATAGTGGATGGCTGAAGCCACCACAGACTCATAGAAAGTCTTTAGGAGTGACCCCTGAACTCCAAAAGACCTCCGTTTCCTGAGTAGGAAGAGGCTGGCACCAGTCCACAAAGTCCTTTGTCAGTCCCCTGTACTCCCTATCGTCTCCCTCTGTAATGAGGACGACAATAGCTGAGTCGTCAGAGAACTTCTGAAGGTGTAGTTGAAGTCCGAGGTGTAGAGGGTGAACGGGAATTGAGCCAGGACTGTCGTCTGCGGCGCTCCGGTGCTGCAGAGAGGCCTGTCCGACTCACTGTTCTTTACCCTCGCGTACTGTGGCCTGTTTGTGAGGTAATCTGTAATCCAGAATGTGAGGTGATGGTCGACTCCGGCATGCCGCAGCTTGTCCCCCAGTAGATTTGGCTGGATGTTGTTGAAGGCACTGGATAAATCGAAGAACGTGATCCTCACCGTGCTCCCAGCATTCTCCAGGTACATTTTATTTACCTTTGTGCTGGTCATTAATGGCTTGATGGAATGGAGTGTCCGGTTTCCTCAGCATTAAACACTTGATGAGGAACATAGGCTTCTTTCACCATCTTGAGGAATGATCCCTTGTAGGTGCTTTCTCTGTGATGATTGTATCTAGTTCTTCATCAATTGTGATCTGTTTAGCTGGGTTGATCGCTTTTTGTATCAAGTGTACAGATGACTTGTGCGGGTTATTTGTGGAGCCTGAACAAGTGTTCTACACTATTCTCACACTTTTGTTTTTTTGTTTCAAGCTCTGTCATCTACCTTTCGTGTGTGTGAATGTTTTCTCACACTCTCTCTGTCTGCCTGTCTCTTTAATGTTTAACCCCCCCCCCCCCCTCCCACACACACACTGCTGGGTTCTTGACCAATCACGTGGCTTTAACCGAAGACGCCATTGTGTTTTTTAGGAGAACGGCCTCACTCTCTATCTGTCTGTGACCCCATCCCCCACTGCTGCGTTCTTGACCAATCACGTGGCTTTAACCGAAGACTGGGGGCGGGGAATTGAGGACAAAAACGGTGGCCACCATTTTCATGTTAGGAGAACAGGCTCGTTCGCGAACGACACATCACTCATTGTGGCAGCTCCGTGTGTATCCCGAAAAATAGTTCGTCTGCCGAGGTAAAATTTTCATAAATGTAACGTTCGTAAGCCGAAAAGTTCGTCAGCCAAGGGGTTCGTAAACCGAGGTCTCAGTGTAATAATAATAATGATAATAAATTTTAAAGTTATAAAAATACATTAAATATTATAATTATAAATAAAAATAAGAAATACAAATAATAAAGTTAATTTACCGATACAATCTTCAAGTCAGGAAACATATTAGCTATCTAGCTAGCAAGCTACCGAGCTAGCTAGAGAGCTATCTATTAGCAATATAGCAAGCTAGCTGGCTATTTAAGTCAGGAAACATATTAGCTATCTAGTTAGCTAGATAGCTATTAGTTATCTAGCATTCTATTAGCTAGCAAGCTAGCAAACTTTCTATCTTTTTGAGTTACTTGCGGGTTGAGTGAACGCTGACGCGTGTGTCTGTCGCTGCTCACCCACAGAAAAACTGATCCTGTGACTGTGGAGTGACCTTGAGAGTTTTGAAATAATAAAAGTCTAATATGGGATACCATTGCATCGTAAAGGTCTAGGGAACTCCAACGTAAACGTCAAATAACATATGACTCTTCCAGATTCTGTCTGTGAGCCTGCATTTATCTCCCAGCGTGAAAATTTCTCTATGGCGTTGGGCCCAAAAAGCCCATGAATCACACGTAAGGCACGTTGTGACTGAAATAACAATAAAGAAGGCACGCCGTCCGTGTCACAGGAGGCTTGAAGGATTAAACAAGCGTAGCTGGACACAGATGGTGCCCGGGATGAATTTGTGTTGATGCTAAAGCACTGGAGGAATGTATGTGGAAACATGCTCTCTCGGAGCGTGTCATGATGATGGCTACGAATAGACACGACGGAGAGGACGCAGGAGTCTGAGATTAGTGTGCACCCCTTCTCACCCCCTCCGACGCTGTCTGCAACCTCCGCCGTCATTCCTCTCCGTCAAATCTTAGAAATAGCAATTAGACAAACGAAAACAAACAAATGAACAAATAAATAGACAGACAGACAAAAAGACGGACGGATGGACGAAGTACATAAATAAAAATAAATACGTAATAACGAAACAAATAAATACAGGTACGTATATGAATAGATAGCTAGAAAAATAAACGAATGAATGAATGAATAAATCCATAAGTAAATAAATACATATAAAAGTAAACAAATTGGGGAATAAATAAACTAAAACAGTAAATGAATAAATAAATACATAAATACATAATAGATAAATAAATACATGAATACATAAATGCATCACTAAATAAATAAATAAATAAATAAATAAATAAATAAATAAATAAATAAATGACCAAGTACATAAATAAATAAATGAATAAAAAGAAATAAATCCGTAAAAAAATAACGAAACAAATAGGTATGTACACGAATGGATAGATAGAATAATTAATAAATGAATAAATAAATCCTGAAGTAAATAAATACATATAAAAGTAAACAAATTGGTAAATAAACAAATAAACTAAAACAGTAAATGAATAAATACATACATACATGCATGCATACATACATACATACGTACCTACATACATACATACATACATACATACATACATACATACATACATACATACATACGTTGCACAGAAAGAGGAAGTCGGCCTCGACTTTCTTTACAAATGAGTTGACTGCGAAGAGGCCCGTTTGAGCGCTTCAACATATGGCGAGCAACGTGGACTCCAGTGATTTCCCCCACAGAGACCCAACGAGCGAAACAACTTGCGGAAATGTGAATAGATGATCGCGCGTGGGTGGCTATTTTGCGTCGAGTCACTTGAGGCCGTCTCCACGTGCATGAAAAACACTATGTGTGAGTGTGTCTCACCAATTCCCACTGCGAAGTCCATTCGTAAGGTGACCCCCTAAACTCCCAGTCAGGTGCCGAGCTGAGCATAAAGGGGAGTGTGTGTGTGTGTGTGTGTGTGTGTGTGTGTGTGTGTGTGTGTGTGTGTGTGTGTGTGTGTGTGTGTGTGTGTGTGTGTGTGTGTGTGTGTGTGTGTGTGTGTGTGTGTGTGTGTGTGTGTGTGTGTGTGTGTTTTGTGTGAGTGTGAGAGAGAGGGAGAGGGAGAGGGAGGGAGGGAATGTGTGAAGTGGGAATGTGGCGGAGAAAGAACAGGATCTAATTCCGCAGTGGAGTGGACAGCTGTTAATGTGTGGGAAGGAGATGTATTTTGTGTGAATAGCTATGTAGTGAACCAAAGGCATTTCCTGATCCCGAAATGAAGGTTCTGGTCAGTTCAAAGGATGCTGACAAAGTTGGGGATTAGTAAACCAAACCCGAAACACTTCTTTCTGCTCCTCACCCAACACGGTAAAGTTTGTGGCAATGTTCAGGCTAAAAGCAAGCTTTTTTGTTGAGGTTTTGAACGCTGAACAGCACACACGGATTTGTTTGTTCATTCATTTATTTATCGATTTGTTCATTTATTTTTATTTCTTTATTTACAGGCGCAGGGGATAGTTTCATATTTTCATTTTTTACAAGCACAAGGAATAATGTCATAAATTATTTGGATTATGTGTTTATTTATTAATTCATTCATTTATTCATCTATTTATTTGTTGTTTATTTCTGTGTTTTTGTAGTTATTTATTTACAGGCACAGGGGAAAATTTAATCATGTATGTATTTATTTATTTATTTATTTGGGTTTGTTCATTCATTTCGATTTGTACATTTATTTTTATTTACATGCGCAGGGGCTAATTGAATCTTTTCCTTTTTTACGAGCACAATGAATAATGTCATTATTTATTTGGATTACTGAGCGAGTTGCTTGTTCTGTAGCCACAAAGGGACATATGTCTTCTTGTGCCGGTCCCAAGCCCGGATAAATACAGCGGGTTGTGTCAGGAAGGGCATCCGACGTAAAAGCTTGGCCAAAACAAACATGCGGATCAAACATCTAAAGATGGAGGCCACTGATTTGCTGTGGCGACCCCTTGAAGGGAAAAGCCCAAAGGAAAAGAAGAAGATACAATGTAATCATAGCTATCGATTCACTAAGTATTCGCTATCTATTTGCTAGGTATCAGCTATCTAGTCGCTAGCTATTAGCTATCTAGCTGGCTTCCTGGCTGGCTATGCATTGGCTATCTATTTGCTATCTGTTAGCTAGCTAGCTAGCTTTCTATCTATTTGAGTTACTTCCGAGTTGAGTGAACACTGGTGCATGTGGCTGCCGCTGCTGACCCACAGAAAAATGGATCCTGTGACTGTAAAGTGACCTTGAGAGTTTTGAAAGGCGCTTATAAATGAAATGTATTATTATTATTATTATTATTATGGTAAAGTTTGTGGCAATGTTCAGGCTAAAAGCAAGCTTTTTTGTTTAGGTGTTGAACGCTGAACATCGCACACGGATTCAGGAGGTTTACCCATGGAGGAGACAAAGCGAAGGATTGACGGTCAGGGTCAAGAGAGATTGGATCATCCCTCCCATCAGAGTTCTGGAAAACAGTAAGCAGGTCCCAGAAAATTTGGTCCAGGTAATGAGTCACTTTAAAAACAAAGTAGAATATCTTCAACATGTCCCATTCAAACTCATTGCTTGCCCAACCCCAAATCGTAAAAACTAACAGCATCTCCTGTCCCCAAACAGATTAAGTCGGACAAAATCTTCACGGGCGACGTGATTTATAAATTAGAAGGTCCTGGTGTGGATCAACCACCCAAAAATTTATTTGAGATCGATGATAAAACGGGAATCATCAGAAGCAAGCGTCCACTTGACAGGGAGAAGTACAGCAGCTTCACGGTGAGGACATTTTTATAGCCGTGACACATGTAACTAACTAACTAACTAACTAACTAACTAACTAACTAACTAACTAAATGTGTGTATGAGAGTGAGAGAGAGAGAGAGAGAGAGAGAGAGAGAGAGAGAGAGAGAGAGAGAGAGAGAGAGAGAGAGAGAGAGAGAGAGAGAGAGAGAGAGAGAGAGAGAGAGAGAGAGAGAGAGAGATCATCCGGTTAGCTAGCAATATACATTGCTTGCTAGCTCCTTAGCTACATATATTGCCAGTTAGATTCAAATATTTTAGGAAAGATGGATGATGGATGTACGGACGGACACAGACAGACAGATAGAGAGGGGTGGGGGTCATCCAGTTAGCTAGCGACATACATTGCTTGCTAGCTCCTTAGCTACATATATTGCCAGTTAGATTCACATATTTTAGGATGGATGGATGGATGGGTGGGCAGACGAACGGACATAGACAGATTAGAGATAGATAAATAGATTCTACTTTGGCAGTAGGATTCACACGCGTACACTCCATGAGTCATGCTACGTTCCCTCAAAGCAAATGCGTCTCAGGCGTGACTGCCATAGGTCAATTTTTGAAGGACTTTACGGTCATCAAGGGAGCCACTACACATAGTTTCAGACAAGATGTCTGTGATGTAACCCATGACTTCTGACCAGACATCCTTCGCATATTTCCTCCTATTTGATTTGTGATGATATAGACACACTAGGAATAGCCTCGAGCTCCTTGTTGAACAGTTAGCTGCATAAAGCATAGGTGTGAGACTGGTCGTCCATAAGAAAAAAAATAAGACCAATGAAATAATGCTTGTTTATTTCTTTCTATGTGTAGTTAAAAGCCTTTGCGCTCTCGACCAGTGGCGAAAGACTGGAAAACCCAACCACCATCGAAATTGTAGTACTGGACCAGAATGACAACAGACCTGTCTTTACCCAAAAACAATTCACCGCTACCGTCTCTGAGTTCTCAGTTCCAGGTAAATCCACTTTACCAAGCTGCACAAAATTCGAGCAAAGTCACATTGACTCACCGTCTAAAAACTGCTTTCAACAGGAACGTCGGTCATGTCGGTGTCAGCCACCGATGCAGACGACCCAATGACAGAAAATGCTTTTCTAAGCTACTCCATTATTGGCCAAGAGAGCTTCCCGTCCAATGCCGTTACCAAAACCATGTTCGGCATCAACAACGAAACGGGAACCATCTACTCAAGAGATGTAGGACTTGACCGAGAGGTAAGACGCCATCAAGACCGTAACTGTTTTCCTGGCAGTTTTACTATGGTATTGTCTCCCTCAGGTGGTGAAGACCTTCAGGCTTATGTTGCAAGTTGCTGATATGAGTGGCATGGGTCTGACAGGCGAAGGCGTGGCCATCATCCACGTGTCTGATATCAACAATCATGCACCGGAGTTCCACCCTACTTCGGTGAGCCCCCTTAAAAAGAAGACCGCATATATGTCCCGGGTAGCACGAGGACAACCGGTAAATGATTCAAGCGGAACAGTACTTGCATTCAAAAGCTACATTCTGTCGATCTGGCCCATCCAGTACAGCATCAAAGCCTTGGAGAACCGAATGAACTATGAAATTGGTCGTGTCAATGTGACGGACCTTGATGATCGGGGAACAGCAAACTGGGAAGCCAAATATTTCATCTCCAACGACCCATACAGAAACTTTGCCATCACAACGGACAGTGTCACCAACCAGGGTATTCTGAGGGTGGCCAAGGTAAGCTCGAAGCAAAAATAAGTGTATTCGGGACTTCTGGGTGGACACGTAGGGCAATGCTTTTCTCCGACATCAGATATTATGACAAAAATGTCATTTTAAATAAAGACAAAAAATATAGAAATGAATTGATTCTATGTTCCATTTTCTTCTTTGCCTTGTAGCCCCTGGATTATGAGGCACAGAATGAGCATATTCTGTTCCTGACAGTGGAGAACATCAATCCGCTGAGCGACAAGGCTCCGAACTTGCCAGTCAGTAGCGCTATTGTAGTGGTGACGGTCATCAACGAGAATGAAGCGCCGCTTTTCAGGGAAGACCCCATACGGATTGTCGTACCCGAATCTGTAGCTCCGGGGACTCTCCTGAAAAGCAACATCGCATTCGACCCCGATAAATCCGACCTAAGGTATGATGAGGTTTCTCATTCCATTCTTTCCTTACCCTGAAAATCCTTCGTCGGTTCTTTTGCCAATCCTCCATGAAGCGTCTCCAGCTGGTCCAGATTGCTCCTGCTCCCCTCTTGACTGGTACTCGTAGGAAGGAGCATATAACTATACATATACATTTTACAGTTCTTTTCAAGATTTTATTTGTTTTCAAATCTTTAAATGGCCTCACCTCTCCGAGCTCATCCACCCCTCCACACCTTCCCGACACCCTAGGTCTTCTGAGCAGACAATAATAGATGTGCCAAAACTTAAACGGAGGCTCAGAGGGGATCTAACCTGTTCTCTTCCCACTCTGTGGAAGGACCTGCCACGGAACGTTCGGCAAGCCTCCTTGTTGCCCATTTGTAAAACCCGCCTCTTTAAGATTAACTTACACTCTTTGGCATATGACTGATGATTCTGAATTGATCTTAGTTTTACTCCCTGGTGCTTTCTCCTATGAGTGAGTGCTTTATTTCCTGTATATGATACCTGTCCATGTGTTAAGCGCTGTGTTCCAGAGTCAGCTGTTGTTAAAGCGCAAGATTAAACAATATGTATTGTATTGTATTGTATTTTGCGGTGAAGGTATGAGATCAGCCGAGATCCCGAGAGGTGGCTGGACATTAACAGACACACGGGGGAGATAACTGCAAAGAGAACCTTCAACATGCGATCGCGACACGTTAAAAACAACATCTACCTCGCCGTTGTCAAGGTTACAGGTCAGAACATTCGCCCCGTTCTTTAGGTTTCAAACACCTCACTAAAATCGACGCACACGCAATCCGAACTTGGTTCCGTTGCATCAGTTGACGGTCCCTCTTGACCCTGACAGACGTTGGCGGCGTATCGACCACTACCAACGTGATCATCACCTTGAAGGAGACCAACGACTTTCCCCCAAATCTCCTTCCACGGAGGGTAACCCTGTGCAGGGATGCGCAAAGACCCCTTTCCGGATTGCTGCTGACCGCCGAAGATAACGACCTTGCTCCGCACGCCGCGCCGTTCCTTTTCGAAATGGCCGATGACGTGTCCGCCAACTGGACTGTCCATAAAGTCAACGGTCAGGCTTGTAATGAGAAAAAAAAATGCAGACAGACTGGAGCATGTGCGTGACTAATTCAAGCCACGTTTACCTTCCTAAATCTTTTTTGACTTCAGACACGCACGCCAAACTGCAGCCCCTTGTTGACCCGGAGGAGGGCGAATATGTCGTCACGCTGTTGGTGTCCGACTCTGGAAAGCCGATACTTAGTTCTTACGCTCAGATCAACATCACGGTGTGTCTCTGTGACTCCTTCGGAGATTGTAAATCTGAAACGGGGGCGGTTTTCGCCTCCGGGATGAGCATCAGCTTCATTGCGTTGATCATCATCATGGCCAGTGTTGGCCTCTTTTTGCGTAAGTGACCCTTTGACCCTGTCAGGGTCATATCCTGAGAATACAAGAATGTATTTTTATTTTTATTTTACAGTACTACTCCTTTTCGCCGCGGTGGTGACTTCTTGTGGGAGACGCCATGGTATCAAGAAAGGAACCGGTCTGCTCGTGGCAGATTCAGAGGACGACATCCGGGACAATGTGCTCAACTATAACGAGCAGGGAGGGGGTGAGGAAGATGAGGTAAGTCAAGGTAGTCAAAAATGTTTTACCGCTAGCCACTTTGGAGTAACAATTTCCTTTAGTAACAGGGTTCCGCGCAAGCTATCTAGCTATCTCTCTAGCTATATAGCTAACTATCTATTTGCTATCTAGCTGACGAGCTAGCTATCAATTACCTATAAAAGTATCTGGCTGGCTGGCTATCTAGCTAGCTATCAGCTATCTATTCGCGAACTGGCTAGCTTTCTATCTATTTGAGTTACTTCCGGGTTGAGTGAACGCTGGGGCGTATGGCTGCCGCTGCTCACCCACAGAAAAACTTATCCTGTGACTGTAAAGTGACCCTGAGAGTTTTGAAAGGCGCTTATAAATCAAATGTATTATTATTATCATATTATTATTATTATTATTATTATTATTATTATTATTATTATTATTATTATTATTATTATTATTTAGTTAGCCATCATTCACGCTGCACATTGTCTGGCAATGAATGAGTTAATAAATAACAAGTTTTCAAATTTAAAGTAAAAAGTAATGACACCCCCCTTAACCCCACAGAATGCCTTTAACATCGACCTACTGTGGAGTCCTTTGGACGCACCTTTGACCCCTATCCCGTTGGCTGGAGTTCAGGGCAAGCAGCCCGTCAGAAAGGATGCGCCGCATAACCTGCCGTCGCCCGCCTACCCTCGGAGACCCCCGGCAGATCCCACTGATATCGAGGACTACATCAACAATGTAAGATGCCTTGGCGTATCCGAGAAGTCTGCAGATGAATGTGGGAAAAGAATAAACATAGTTGGCAAGCTACCTAAGAGCCAGTTAGCAAGCTAGCTCTTATTTATATTACATCATCGCGGGTCGCATCACGGATGGACCGTTCAACACATTTTCAACATTTCTTATAACAGAGATGAAAGTGGACTTTCCTGAAAATGTATTTGGACGTGTCGCGGCTTGGAATTGAAGCGGATTTAAGTGGGACAGGAGATGTGAAACGTCATCATCATCATCAATGGATACTACAGCTTCGTGTTTACAGCTTCGTGTTTACTTTCAACATTTAGCTTGTAGCAGACGTGCAAATTTCACCATGACGTCCCTGATCCACTGGTGAAAAGGATGCTTTGATCCTTTCCTGTTTCATCTAGAACTGCTTCAAAGAGGCTGCAGAAAATACTTAAGATTGAAGGACTGTCTCTGTCTTTATGGTGTCATATTTTTATTTTTTTGCTATTAGCTGGCTGACTAGCTGTTGGCTGGCTATCTAGCTATTGGCTGGCTAGCTAGCTATTATCTGCCTAGCTTTCTATCTGAGTTATTCCTGGTTGAGTGAACGCTCACCCACAGAAAAAAAACTTATCCTGTGACTGTAAAGTGACCTTGAGAGTTTTGAAAGGTGCTTAAAAATGCAATGTATTGTTATTATCATTATTATTATTATTATTATTATTATTATTAATGGGTGGAGGATGGTTAAATCAGCAGGAAGCCACGTGTTGGACAGAAAGTTAGTTTAATCTTGAAGACAGCGGAGACATTGTGGGAGGTCGGCCGAGGAGGAGACAGGAAGAGAAAGAGAGAGAGATCCATCCATTTTCCGTACCGCTTATTCCTCACTCGGGGTGCTGGAGTCTATCCCAGCTGTCTTCGGGCACGAGGCGGGGAACAAATTTAATTGGTTGCCAGCCAATCACAGGGCACACAGAGACAAACAAGTCAAGTCAAAGTCAAAGTCAGCTTTATTGTTAAATATGCTAATATGCATGACATACAGCACAGATGAAATTACTGTCCTCTCGGACCCAGCATGCAAGGCACTTATAATTACTTTAACAAATATAATAAACATGAAAACGGCAATTTGCCGGGAGAGGGGAGCCGCTGCGTGTTCACGTGCCGCCATCCTGGGAAAAAAAAATTGAAAACATAACAAATATGACAACACAAAGACACAGAGTCATTCATTCTTCAGGATTTGCTGTACCCTCTTTGTGATGACATGAAGCAATTCTAGTTGAAAGAAGAGAGGATCAAAGCATCCATGTCAGCAGTGGATCAGAGACGTCATGGTGGAATTTGTACGTCTACTACAAGCTAAATGTTGAAAGCAAACACGAAGCTGTAGCATCCATTGGCGAAAATACATTGTCTCACATCTCCTGTCCCACATAAATCCGCTTCAATTCCAAGCCGCGACAGTTCCACATACGCATCGGCGCTCTGCGCTGACACTTCTTTCTTCTTATCGCGGGCTCCTCAAGCCATGCATCCATCCAACCGCAGACTGTCCAACAGCACTGACCTTTCCGCTGAACAAAGCGGGGCTGTGAAGATGCTGGCCATTACAAGCGCAAAAAAGCACAATGGCCCCAGAGCTGTCCAGCGATGGCAGTCAAATGGCTCCGACATTCCTCCCATTCAAAAACAGCACTGGCATATTCATGCTGCCGAAAGGCGCAACCGCTCAGCACAGTCAACATAAAGTGACAAAAGAAAACACAATAACAAGACAAAAACAACAAAAAAGCAAGGCTCGTGAGAGCACTTGCTGATGGCTGCCTACTCAGGCGCCATCTTGGAAAAAAAAAACTCACACTCACACCTAAGGACAATTTAGAGTGTTCAATCTGCCTGCCATGCATGTTTTTGGAATGTGGGAGGAAACCGGAGGACCCGGAGAAAACCCATTATTATTATTATTATATGACACCACAATCCAGTGTCAAAAAGCCAACCAGGATGACCTCCGTGATTTTGAGACCAATGCCATGTTTTCCTTTCTTGTCCGAAGGGTCTGCAAGCTGCCGATAAGGACCCCAACGTGCCTCCGTATGACACGGCCCTGATCTACGACTTTGAGGGAGAGGGCTCACTGGCGGGCAGCCTCAGCTCCATCGCATCCGGCAGCTCGGATGACGACCAGGACTATGACTACCTCAAGGAATGGGGACCACGCTTTCAGAAATTAGCCAACATGTATGACCCACGTTAGGTGGGGAAGTGATCTTTAAAGGACAACCGACACCATTTTTTTTGTTTTCTGACATCAGAAAAACGTTTTATAGCATCTAAAATAGACATAACACGCAGGCTCATAGTTTTAGTCAAATTCAAAACACCAATAAAAATGACTTCAAGTGTCCCAAAACTGCCACAAAATGAGCTCGGAACTGGGGAGATTCAGAAAGTCCCGCCCCCTTTTTCGTGACATCACGCCAGGATACTCCTTCACAAATTTGACTTGGACTTAACAACAATGCAACCTCGGCACGTCACTCATGGCCTCGTCCACCTTAATGCGTAAATGCATTGCTCCAGAACCAAAACAATGGCTTCAGAGAGTTCAGATTCGGAGAAGATGCTTTCTTGTTACTCATCCAGTTATGAATATGATTCAAAGAGTTCTGAAGAGGGTATTGTTCCTGGTTTTGTCATTTTCATTTGTTGTTTGCGATCCTACGCGAAACTGTATAGTGCCACTTAGCAGTTTTTTTGACGACGATACTAGTGCAGCGTGTTCTACCGGAAACAAATTCCTTGTGTGTTCTACATACTTGGCAATAAAGATGATTCTGATTCTGATGTTTGCAATCAATTCACGAAGACCTTCCATATCAATTCCAGCCGTCTGGACTCCCACGTAGCGCCCAGAAAATGCACAAGATGGCGCACAAGCTCCATTTGAAATGGGCGGATTTGTCCCCTGGGAATTTGTGTCAACTTACACCTTCTTTATGCGTGTTACCGCCCTTGGCTGCGAAACACAACAATTCACCATGGCGTTATTTATGTCGTTTTCCTTCTAATTTTGCCGTCAACACTGTGTTTTCAGACGAAAAAAGTACCCAAAATGCATTGTGTGTCACTTTCTCGGTCAGGGGCATTCCCTCCGTGACGTCACTAACGGGCTCATCATCAACTCAAAAACAAGACTTCCTGAATATTCAGCGCAAGTCTGAAAGGACAACCGATGCCTCCGGACAAGTTGTGTCCATAATTTGTAAAATCACATTGCTATATTTTAAGTTTTAAGACTCGCGCTGAATATACCGGAAGTCTTGTTTTTGAATTGGTGACGGAGGGAATGCCCCTGACCGAGAAAGCGACACACAATGCATTTTGGGTACTTTGTTTGTTCTGAAAACTTCATGTGTGTTGATGGCGAAATTAGAAGGAAAACACATAAATAATGCGATGGTGAATCGTTGTGTGTTGCACCAAGACTACTATTTGATACGAGTTGACACAAATTCCCAGCAGACAAATCATCCCATTTCCAATGGAGCTTGGGCGCCATCTTCTGCATTTTCTGAGATGCTACTTATCCGTCCTGACGCCTCAAAATGACCCAGAAGAACTTCTTTAAGCGATTGCAAACATTTATGCTTTCCTCTTCAGAACTATTTGAATCATATTCATAACTGGACGAGTAACAAGAAAGCATCATCTCCCAATCTGAAGCCATTGTCTTGGCGTGACGTCACGAACTGTGGGCAGGACTGTTGGGGTAATTCGCAAGACAAACATCTCTAAACATCGCTCTTTAACCTTTGTTTACATTTTGGACTTCCTGATATGTCATATCCTGCCTTCCCTTAAATGATGTCGCATTTACATTAAGTCACATCCTATCGCGTCACACATTGTGCGCCACATAAATGCTCTCCCTTTCTAGTTCGTCTCTCTCTCTCTCTCTCTCTCTCTCTCTCTCTCTCACACACACAAAAAAAAGGTGTCAGTTGTCCTTTAAAAGGTCAAATCTAGCTATATGCGCTGGAATCTTTGTCAAATGCGTTCACTAGAAATTATTTGAAGTCATTTGACAAATTATGGACGCAACTTTGTCGGGAGGTTTCGGTTGTCCTTTGAAAGGGGAAGTGTCGAATGATTCAACAGCGGTGAGCAAAACACGGCGTGCCTTTTTTAAGGGTTTCACTGGAAAAGGATGATATATTATTCATCGCTGTGTGCCTTACCGGACAGAGTGTGTGACATCACAATTTGCTTGGGAAGAATTGGAGTCAAGTACACAGTTCAAGAGAACTTGACAAGGTAAAAAACATGCAGGAGTCGAACATGTTGAAATGTTTAGTCTATGATGTATCGGATTTACTGTACTTCTTTTTTTTATTATTATTATGGATTGTTATGAATTTATTTGATAAATTGTCGTTGTTTGGCATGTTTGTTTTATTCCAGCATGTGTTCCACCATTGACACTAAATATTGATGAGGTGCTGGAAGAGGGGCAATCATGGGAGGAAAAGCCTCTATACGGGATGTACCACCGAACCATAATTGAAGTGGCTGATCCCAAGAAGTCCTATCAGTGGCTAGAGAGGGCTGGCCTCAAGGACAGCACAGAGGCACTCATCCTGGCTGCTCAAGAGCAGGCCCTGAACACCAGAGCCATAGAGGCACGGATATACTACACCAGGCAAGACCCAATGTGTAGGTTGTGCAAAGAGACACCTGAGACAATCCAACACATAACTGCAGGGTGTAAGATGCTGGCAGGGATGGTCTACATGGAGCGCCATCAGGTGGCTGGCATAGTCTACCGAAACATCTGTGCGGAGTATGGACTGGAAACCCAAGGTCAAAATGGGAAACACCTCCCAAGGTAGTAGAGAATGACCGAGCAAAGATCCTGTGGGACTTCCAGATACAGACTGACAAGATGGTGATGGCCAACCAACCAGATATCGTGGTCATAGATAAAAGGCAAAGGAAAGCCGTTGTCGTGGATGTAGCGGTCCCGAGTGATGGAAACATCAGAAAGAAGGAACATGAGAAAATCGAGAAATACCAAGGGCTCAGAGAGGAGCTGGAGAAAGCCTTGAAGGTAAAGGTGACAGTCATGCCTGTGGTGGTCGGAGCACTCGGGGCAGTGACCGCCAAACTAGACGAGTGGTTGCAACAGATCCCGGGAATAACATCAGATATCTTGGTCCAGAAAAGCGCACTGCTAGGAACAGCACGGATACTGCGCAGAACCCTCAAGCTTCCTGGCCTCTGGTAAAGGACCCGAGCTAAAAAAAAAATGGGGGACAGACACCACCCATGCTGGGTGAGATGAGTATATATATATATATATATATATATATATATATATATATATATATATATATATATATATATATATATATATATATATATATATGCAGAACAGCTGTGTTCTCCAGTGGAGCTCTTGGAGGACGGGCGTGATGTGGTAAAAGTATGAGGTTCTGGTGATGATCCGGGCTGAAGAATTCTGGACGAGTTGAAGTTTGTGGAGTAGTTTCTGAGGGACACCAAAGACAAGTGAATTGCAATAATCAATCCGGTAGGTGACAAGACTATAAACGAGGATCGCAGGGGGGTGTGGAGTGAGAGACTGGCAAGGACGATTGATATTGCGTAGGTGGAAGTACGCAGATCGGGTTAAGTTATTTACATGGGAGTGGAAAGATAGTGTGCTGTCAAGAATGACACCTACGCTTTTGACCTGATGGGAGGGAGAAACGGTCGAATTGTCAATAGTGAGAAACTGAGGCCAAATATGACAGCGATGGAGTCCTTTGTGGTAGTGTTTTCGTACCTAGCAAGGCTGGCTAATATGCTGTGATCCACAGATCGGCGGTTATTTCTGCGAATCCAGCGTCGGGATGATCGAAGCGAGGTGAAGTCCCTCGAGTCATCGACGGGGAACATCCGATGAGACCCACAGTGGATGTATTTCTGCGGAGGACGACGAGCGATGTCAGCGAAGTGGAGATTTGGCAGAGGGAGCATGTCCATTTTGAGCGGATAGCAAGGAGCTTGGCCGCTGAATATTTGAGCCGTCCTTCGGGGGTGGTGGTGAATAGACGTCGGTGGAGGGCTCATCCAGCGAGAGTGGAGCAGCTCTGTCGTAGGAAAGTGGGGCCATCGTTCAACTGGTGGAAGAATTGCTTGGAGCCGACAACGGGCAGTTGGAGCCAACAGGTAGGATGTTGCAAATGATTGTTAATAGCAGGCAAGTGATCGCTAATAGCAATCAAAACGGTAGAGAAGATGGATTGAAGGCTCAAAAAATGTAACGGGATGAGATCGATGTAATCCGCTGGTGGCAGAAAATCGAAGGTTTGCCGGAGATCAGCGGCAGCACAACGCGCCGTCGTACACAGACCAGAAGTGAACCAAAACGCCTTCCTATACACGGTTGTTTTATTCAGGCTGAAAACGCCTTACTATACATCAGATGTGTCAAACTCAAATTCAGAGGGCCAAAATAAAAAAATTAAAAAACATTGTCGAGGGCTAGACTACATTTTTAAAATTGTTTGTGTTATCTTTAAGATCCAGTGAACTACTGTATTAACCATCCTAATATATTGGGATTGAATTTTTGCTTACTGAAATCGGAACAGGTTTAAGAAAATAATAAAGAAAAACTGTCACATTCTGGTTGGCGAGCAACGGGTGGCGCTGTCGTCCCCGTCTGCACCTGCACAGGTGTTGGTCGTTCCAATCAGTGGCAGTTAAAAGGACTGCCGGCATAACCATTCGGTGTTGGCTCATTGTGCTTGCTTCACCCTGTCAGGTTTGTTTCATCTTGGTAGATTTGTACTCCTAGATTTCTTTGATACTTTGAACTACTTCTGTTCAGATGATGTTTGATTTTTGTTTGACTTGATTTTATTATAATATGTCAAATACACCCTTGCAAACCGTGACAAAAACTGAAGAAAAAAAAATCAGGCTTCAATATCTTGAACTTTATTAATTTTAATTGTAACCTAAATCTTTTCATCACAGACCAGCAAGGCCAACACCTAAAACAATATTTCTGTCAACTTTGAACAGACCACGCCATCAACAAATCGAATCATATTGATCCATTTTAGTTTTGTTTCTTGTATATATATATAGTGATGTCACGAGACGCTGTGTCCTGGAGGGCAAATACATCCCCCTAAGATGGCTTCACCCAGAGAGAGTCTTGGCCCCATATGGTGGAAGGCAGCAATTAAAACCACACACCTGCAGCTGATCAGGGCGGGATTGGCAGGCAAGGCTCTTAAGGCAGAGAGCCCCTGAGTGTGGAGCTTGGGGAAAGACAAGGTCGATTGCTGTGCTCTGTGAAGATGTTGATTGCTGCGTGGAACTCATTGCCAGTTGGGACCACACGACAGGACACTGGATTTGGACCTTGCTAAGGCTACATGAGGAGGACGTCAAGAGGGGTGAGGCCTAGAGACTCTTGGAAAAGAACTCCGTCTTCAGTTTTACCTCAGAAGAGACTTTATTTTGATTTAAGTATTGGAAGAGACACTATTCAAACCTTTGTTGCTTGTGAATCCCCCCTGAAACCTTTGATTAAAACCTTTGTTTGTATCCAAACCTGTCGTCCATTGCACTTCTTGTCCTGTCCCACAGAGAGCCAGCCTCTCATGATATCACTATATATATGGCTTAAACTACGCTCAATCAAAAATTACAATTTCAATAAAAAAGTCTTACTGGTAGTTTAAATGAGTCATGACAAGTTGTTCCAAAACCATCTTCGTTTTTTTTCTTCTCGAGGACGGAATGTGTTCGTTTTCATTGCCACTGCTATCCACGAGCACGATATCTATGGAAACATTCAATGTCATCCGTGATAACGGCATCAAGATGAGACGCGCCTCGGAGGCAAAAACACTTGTCGGTGAATCTCTCTGTGTGTTTGTGTTGTCATATTATTTGTTATTATTTTGTTTTTTTTGTTTCCTTTCCTTTCCTCTTTCGTAACTTTGCTGCTGTGTTACTTCCGGGTAGAGTGAACGCTGGCGCGAATGGCTGCTGTTGCTCATCCGCTCAATAAAAGCCCGTGACTAAAGTGTCCTTGAGAGTTTTTAAAAGTGCCTTGAGTTCAAACGTATTATTATTATAAGGCCATGACGTTCAAAACGCCATGAAGTCTCAGTCCCGAAAAATACAAAAGCGTCATTCTCTGACGTCCCTCCCGCATTTGTTGCCCTCCAGTGGACACGCCGCGTAGTAGCAACCTGTCATCAAAAAGCAGGGCCCATGCGAAGTCCTCTGAACATGCTCAGATTGGCCGGCCTGTCGAACGTCATTTTTTTTTTGGCGCCGTCATCAACGGCGGCGCGTGTTCGCTGTGTATTTTCAGATGACGTCTACCTTTCACGTGTTTATCCCTTTTTGTCTTGAAATGCGTTTTCGCTACTGCACCGTCGATTTCTTTGACGCGGGCTCCCACGTTCTTCCTGTCATGTGATGTCAACACGGATACGCTGAACAAATTCGATTTTGTTCGAATAAATATCTGCGCTAAGCGCCCCATGTTCTGGTGTGATTCGGTGTGCTCATCAAACCCAAGCCTGAGTGTACTCGCACCTGCCGGCCAATGCATGACCATGGCGGAGCCCACAAAATGATTACATTGGTCGTTGTCCGTCATCAACTTGATAATGGATGATAGTATCAAAGCAACGACATTTCCTATTGGCTGGCCTGTCCTTGAACGATGCCCCAGTTTTCTTTTTCAATGCTTTTTGCTTGTTCGCTGTGGATTTCTGCGCTTCACGGGCTCACCAAACAAGGCCGAGTGGGCCCACAGCAGCCACATCAAAGGCATTGAACAATTTGTTTGCCACCTGCTAATTGCCTTATTTTAATATTGAACCTTGTGTTAATCCTTAATAAAATGATGCTTAGTTTTGACATTTCATTTTTTTAGGTGCATTTAACATTGAAGCCCAATTTCAATTACATTTGATTGAAATTATTATTTAAAGTAATTTTGGCAGCGACGGCAGTTTTTCCAAAACATTTTCGTCCCCCTTGGTGTTATTTTGAATATTTAAAACTTATGATGCATTGTTGCTATTATAGTATGCTCAATCCTGAATATTTAGGTCCAAATTTCTGATTTAAGGCTCTTGAACCTAAATAAAAAGGCCATGGTTCTTTATTATTAGATTCATCATTAAACTGCTTTTAGAATGAAGAAAACATTACATTGCAGTCAAATTAAGATGAGTTCTCAGTATACGGCCAGTTTTCACGTTGTGGTTGGCCAATGGGTGACGCCGACGGCCCCGCCTGCAGCTGCACAGGTGGAGGTCGTTTCAATCAGTGGCAGTTAAAAGGACTCCCGGCACACCATTCAGCGTTGGCTAATTGGGCTTGCGTCACCCTGTCAGGTACGGTTCATCTTGTACGCAGATTTGAACTCATGGGTTTCTTTGACAATTTGTGCTCTTCTTTTCAGATGACTTTGAGGATTTGTTCCTGCTGACTTTATTTGAGTCCAATTTGTCAAATACACCCTGCTGCTCCCTCTGGCCTGCTTTTTTTGGGGGTGGATCCGCCGCCATCACCACCTGGCACACCCTGACACCAGTACTGTCGATAGCATTTTATGGTGAGGGTTTTTTCAACAGATGGCTCTTTAAATTAACTAATCTTGTATTGTCAAATGATTCAGCCATTGTGATTATGTGAGCAAAGGAAAAAACGTGTGTGCAATTTGTGTAATGGGTGATGCCGTCGGCCCCGCCTGCAGCTGCACAGGTGGAGGTCGGTTCAATCAGTGGCAGTTAAAATGACTCCCGGCACACCATTCTCCCATTCGGCATCGGCTCATTGGGCTTGCTGCACCCTATCAGATACATTTCATCATTGCTGGGGTGAGGCGAGTTCCTAATATTCAACGCTGGTCTGTATAACCCAAGAATAAATAATTCATTGTGCATTCAATCATCATAAATACATCTGTTTATGCCTCCCCCAGCGCCGGTGTTGAGATGGGCAGCTTCATCGATACTGACGGAATGCTGAACAAGATGCCCGCTGGCGACAAAGTGGATGTGGTTGGCGGTGTGCAGCTCTTCCTGATGAATGAGTAGTCATACATTTTATTTTAAGCGCCTTTCAAAGCTCTCAAGGACACTTTACAGTCACAGACAAGCATGGGTACTAAAATAAGTAAATAAAAAACAAATGCATACATAAATAAAATAAACAAATAAATTAATTAAATAAATTACAATTATGCATGGTAATAAGAGAGCGACACAGAAAATGCAATTTTAAATAGGTGGGTAGTAAGGCCACCTATCTCGTATCTCCGCGAACCCCAGAAACCAGGGAATCTCAAATCTTGCCCCTCGATGGCCACTGTCCTGTCTGTTTTCTTGCTGTCCCAGGATGAACACATCTCATTCAAACAATCAGGATCGTTCAAATGCTGGCTGATGAGCTGATTGTTTGAATCTGGTGTGTCCCACCCAGGGAAGTTGGACTATGGAAGGACAGCGGTCGGGTGCCAAGTTGGGACACCCCTGTTTTTATGGATCGTGGATTCGAGTTGGGGTGTGCTTTGGGTTTAATGTAGAATTCAGGCATTATTCAGGAGGTTTATAATAATACATTTAATTTACAAGCGCCTTTCTGAACACCCAAGGACACTTTACAATAAAATCATGATTGGGTAAAGTTAAGCGGTCCGAGGTTTGATTAGACAGCCGGTTAACCGGTTTGACTGTTAGGCAGCTAGGTTGCTGTGGTACGCAGCATGGAAATTAAGAACACAGATGGATCTGTCAATTTCATGTACGTAGAGGTCTTGAGCGCTACTTGCATTCATCAGAAAGAGCTGAGCACCACTCCTACATTCGGCACAGGTCTGTATAACCCCTAGAAATCAAAATAAATATCTACAATGTTAACCCCCGTAGTTTATTAAATCAATGTTGACATGACTGACGTTTATGCCTCCCCCAGTGCCGGTGGTCAGATGGGCAGCTTCATCAAGACCGACGGAATGCTAAACAATATGCCCACCGGCGACAGAAAGTGGACGTGGTTGGCGGTGTGGAGCCCTTCCTGATGAATGAGTAACGCCACCGAACGCTTAATCTGCAAACCCCTGAAACCAGGGAATGTCCAAACCTGATCCTCAATGACGGCCGTCCTGTTTTTCTTGATGTTCCAGGAGACGTTAATGCTGGCTGCAGGCATACAGTGTGTTTGACCCATTGCTGGAGGGAGGGGAGTTTCCAATATTCAGTGCAGGTCAGTATAATTCATTGTGCGTTCAATTATCATGAATCCGTCTGTTTATGCCTCCCCCAGCGCCGGTGTTCAGATGGGCAGCTTCATCGATACTGACGGAATGCTGAAAAAGATGCTCGCCGGTGACAAAGTGGACGTGGTTGGCGGTGCGCAGCTCTTCCTGATGAATGACTAATATATTTTATTTTAAGCACCTTTCAAAGCTCTCAAGGACACTTTACAGTCACAGTCAAGCATAGGTACTCTAATAAATAAATAAATAATGCATTCATAAATATAATGCATAAAATACAATTATAAATGTTAACAAGAGAGCCAGACAGAAAATGCAGTTTTAAATAGATGGGTAGTAAGGCGACCTATCTCGTAATCCGGGAAACCCAGAAACCAGGGAGTGTCGAAGCTTGCCCCTCAATGGCCACTGTTCTGTCTGTTTTCTTGCTGTCCCCGGATGAGCGCATCTCTTTCAAACAATCAGGATCGTTCAAATGCTGGCTGATGAGCTGATTGTTTGAATCTGGTGTGTCCCACCCAGGGAAGTTGGACTATGGAAGGACAGCGGTCGGGTGCCAAGTTGGGACACCCCTGTTTTTATGGATCGTGGATTCGACTTGGGGTGTGCTTTGGGTTTAATGTAGAATTCAGGCATTATACAGGAGGTTTATAATAATACATTTAATTTACAAGCGCCTTTCTGAACACCCAAGGACACTTTAAAATAAAAACAATACATAAAACAATAAAATCATGATGGAGTTTGATTAGGCAGCCGGTTAACTAGTTTGACTGTTAGGCAGCTAGGTTGCTGTGGTACGCAAATTAAGAACACAGATGGATTTGTCAGTTTCATGTACGTCGGTCTTGAGCTCTACTCGCATTCATCAGAAAGAGCTGAGCACCACTCCTGCTGAGATGACCTACCTACATTCGGCACAGGTCTGTATAACCCCTCGAAATCAAAATAAATATCTACAATGTTAACCTCGTAGTGCATTCAATCATCATGAACAAGTCTGTTTATCCCTCCCCCACCGCCGGTGGTCAAATGGGGCAGCTTCATCGAGACTGACGGAATCCTGAACAAGATGCCCGCCGGCGACAGAAAGTGGACGTGGTTGGCGGTGTGCAGTTCTTCCCGATGCATGAGTCATGCCAACTAACTCGTAATCGCGAACCCCAGAATCCACCGAATGTCCAAACCTGGTCCTCAATGACCGCCGCCCTGTCTGTTTTCTTGGTTGTCCAGGATTGTGTTAATGCTGGCTGCAGGCATATGGCATATTTGACCCATTGCTGGGGTGAGGTGAGCTCATCAGCGCAGGTCAGTATAACCCAAGAATAAATAATTCATTATGCATTCAATCATCATGAACACGTCTTTTTATGCCACCCCCAGCGCTGATGGGCAGCTTCACCGTGACTGATGGAATGATCAACAAGATGCACGCTGGTGACAGAGTGGACGTGCTTGGCTTTGTTTGGAAATCTAAGCAGTGCGCAGCTCTTCCACGTGTATGTAAGTTGGGGCATGGCCTCAAAAACTTTATACTTGTGTTTAAGTGTTGCAATGTCTGCATAGAGATATTCTTTGGTCTTTGCCCAGGTTGCTGCTTCATCGCCACCACCAACCCCTAAATTCTGATCCATCTCATCTCCCCTTCAAATCATTTAACACCAATATCTCCATAGTACCTCCCATAGCTAAACCATAACACTAGTACCTGACCCAAACCTTGCTAACTGTTAAATTAATTGCAATCCTGCTTTGACTCCATAATCCCTAAACCCTCCACATAACCTCTAATCAAAAACCTCGGCATGCCGTGCTCTGGGAGTAAAGTGCCCCAGTCAGGCTATTGTCTAAACTTTTTTAGAGAAAAGCCAAAGATTAGCCACAATACATAAATTCCAAACATAGTCAGCCCTGTATGTCTAGCTGGCCTTTCTGTTTTCCTGTTATTCAGGTCTAATACACTTAAATACCCTTACAAATTGTCAAACATAAACTTCCCAACTCACCTCCAACTCACTCTAAACCTTACCCACGTCTCGTAAAAATTAAAGAATAAATAAAATAATAAATACTTGGGCCCTCAACGTCCAAGTGTCTTTGCTGTTTTGCATCTGTTCAAGGTTTAATACACCTAAATCAAATTATCAGCTCTCAATTACGATCCTGATCGTTTGAGTCTGTTGTGTTGCACCTTGGACAACTGGAAATCGGGGAGGACTTGACAAAACTAACCAAATTTGGAACACTAAACCCGAATGTCCCAAACTAAACAATATCCAAAATACAACCGTCTACTCACACTTAACCTCAAAATGCGTATCCTCAAATTATCAAACTCTGAAAACCTCAAATGACCTCACTTTAAATGTCTGGAGTTTTATTTTGTTAATTCCAGGTTGAGTGAACGCTGGCGTGTGTGTGTGTGTGTGTGGCTGCCGCTGGTCACCCGCAAAAAAAAATCCTGTGACTAGTGTCCTTAAGGGTTTTGAAAAGCGCTTAAATAAATTTTATTATAATTACAAACCTTACCCACTTGTGCAAATGACGATAATATCATAACAATTTAAAGATTAGCTTTAACTGCTAAATTCCAGATCTAATAAATACTTGGGCCCTTGACGTCCAAGTGTCCTTCCCGGTTTGCATCTATTCAAGGTTTAATACACATAAATCAAATGATCAGCTCATCAGCCAGCTCTCAATTACGATCCTGATCATTTGATTCTGTTGTGTTGCACCTTGGACAACTGGAAATCAGGGAGGACTTGACAAAACTAACCAAATTTTGAACACTAAACCGTAATGTCCCAAACTAAAGAAACTCCAAAATAAAACCGTCTACTCGCACTTAACCTCAAAATACGTATCCTCAAATTATCAAACTCTGAAAACCTCAAATGACCTCACTTTAAATCTCTGGAATTTTACTTTATTAATTCCAGGTTGAGTGAACGCTGGCGTGTGTGTGTGTGTGTCTGCCGCTGCTCACCCGCAAAAAAATCCTATGACTAGTGTCCTTGAGGGTTTTGAAAAGCGCTTAAATAAAATTTATTATAATTATAAACCTTACCCACTTGTGAAAATGACGATAATATCATAACAATTTAAAGATTAGCTTCAACAGATGAATTCCAGATCTAATAAATACTTGGGCCCTTGACGTCAAAGTGTCCTTCCCGGTTTGCATCTATTCAAGGTTTAATACACCTAAATCAAACGATCAGCTCATCAGCCAGCTCTCCATTACGATCCTGATCAATTGATTCTGTTGTGTTGCACCTTGGATAACTGGAAATAAGGCAGGACTTTTTATAACCACGATAATTTCACAAAACCTAAGCAAGTTTGGAACATTAAACCCTAATGTGCTAAAAAAAACTTCCAACCAAGCGCTCAATCCGTAACCAATGGAAGCTGCTAGTACTTTCATTCTTAACGAAAATGCTGAACCAAATCACCCTAGCTTAAATATAGGATCATCCTTACCCACTTTTCTCTCAAACTTTATACAATAGCCTAAGATTATCCTCAACAGTTTGGGCTGCCCTTGCTGTTTTGCACTTATTCAGGGCCTAAACCCTAATCTCTATCATTTCAGTCTAAACTCCTCCACATACTGCCCTCCCTCCCCCTCAATGGTGGCTAATAAATGTTTTCCCTCCTACCATCCATTTCCTGTCTATTTTTCAATGCTGCTCCAACTGAATAAAGACTTGTCACAATAAAGCTTTATCTGTGTCCATGGCTTTTATTATTTTATTATATTTTTTTGTGGGGGGGGGGGGGATTTGTCTTAGGTCCGAGGCAATTGGAGTTTACGCTTAGGTGTGGTGGCTTAGGGATATTTTTTTTTTTTTTCAGGTGTCGCTTTTTTTTTTAATTTTATTTTTTTCCAGGCTTAGGAGTTTAGTTTTCAGGCGTCTTTTTTTTTAAGACATCGTTTTTTACGTCTTTTTTCACGTCGGTTCTTTTTCACTTCGTTTTTTTCCATGTCTGTTCTTTTTATTTTATTTTTTTTAATTGGTCTTTTTCACTCTGTCTGTCTTTTTCCCCTCTCTTTGTCTTTCTGTCTCTTTTTTTCCCTCTCTTTGTCTCTGTCTCTTTTTTGCCCTCTTTTTTTTTTTGTCCTCTTTTTTTGACCCCCTTTTTTTGCCCCCCTCTCTCTCTTCCCCCTCTCTCTCTTCTCCCTCCCCCTCTCTTTTTTTCCCCTCTCTCTTTTTTCTTTCCCCCCCTCCCTCCTTTTTTTCCCTCTTTTTTTTCCCTCTCTCTCTCTTCCCCCCCCTCTCTTTTTTTTTCTCTCGCTCTCTCTTTTTTCCCGGGGGGGGGGGGTTTTGGGGGTTAGGGTTTAAGGGGGTTGGGGTTTGGTTTGGGGTTTGGTTTGGGGTTGGGGGTAGGGTTGGGGTTAGGTTTTAAAGTTGGGGGTTAGGGTTGGGTTTAGGGGTTGGGGGTTTGGGGTTGGGGGTAGGGTTAGGGTTTGGGTTGGGGTTGGGGTTGGGGTTAGGGGTTGGGGTTAGGGGTTGGGGTTGGGGTTAGGGGTTGGGGTTGGGTTCGGGGTTTGGGTTTGGGTTTGG